>NC_079517.1:24808750-24975581 GCF_000801105.2 Raphanus sativus | reverse complement strand
GATCAGAGACAATGGTCTTAGGCATTCCATGCAATCTAACAACTTCCTTAAAGAATTAATCTGCAACTTGCACAGCATCATCAGTTTTGTGACAAGGAATGAAATGAGCCATTTTTGAGAACAGCACCAATACCAACACCAGAAGCATCACGTCAACACAGCACCAATACCAACACCAGAAGCATCACATTCGATCTCAAAAGCTTTAGAAAAATCTGGAAGTACAAGTAAAGGGGCATTAGTCAACTTCCCTTTAAGGATTTCGAATGCTTCTTCTTGAGCTGGTCCCCATTTGAACCCCACGTTCTTCTTGATCACTTCAGTGAGAGGAGCAGCCAAGGTACTGAAGTTTTGAACAAATCGCCTATAGAAGCCAGCAAGGCCATGGAAGCCTCTCACTTCCCCAATGGTGGTCGGAATTGGCCAGTCTCGGATTGCTTGGACCTTCTGCTCGTCCACTCTCAAGCCATCTGCACCTACAACAAAACCTAGAAAGACCACATGATCTGTGCCAAAAGAACATTTTCCAAGGTTAGCAAACAAATGTTCCTTCCTAAGGACTTCAAGAACAGATTTCAGGTGCTGTTTGTGCTCATCAAGGCTTTTGCTGTAAATAAGAATGTCATGAAAGTAAACTACAACAAAATGACCAATAAAAGACCTCAAGACATGATTCATTAGGCGCATGAAAGTACTAGGTGCATTTGTGAGACCAAAGGGCATGACAAGCCACTCATACAAACCTAGTTTTGTTTTAAAGGCTGTTTTCCATTCATCACCTTCTTTCATCCTAATCTGATGATAGCCACTTTTCAAATCTATCTTAGGAAAGTACTTAGAACCATGGAGTTCATCAAGCATATCATCAAGGCGAGGGATAGGATGTCGATACTTTACCGTGATGTTGTTTATGGCCCGGCAGTCCACACACATCCTCCAGGAGCCATCCTTCTTTGGTACGAGTAGAACAGGCACTGCACAGGGACTGAGACTCTCTCTGATGTATCCCTTCTCAAGCAGGTCATTGATCTGTTTCTCCAGCTCCTTGGTCTCGACCGGATTGGTGCGGTATGCTGGTCGGTTCGTAAGAGAGGCGCCCGGGACGAGATCGATCTGATGCTCAATGCCTCTCACTGGTGGCAATCCTTTGGGATTTTCTTCTGGAAACACATCAGAATAATCCTGCAAGATACCTAAAAACTCACTCGGAATCTCCGGTGCAAGGTCAGGAGAAGATAAGGCCAAAAGAGACTCTTTATAAACAAGTAAGAGAAATGGCTTTTGAGAGCAAAGAGACTTCCTTACCTGACTTTCTTTGACAAAGAAGTTGGAGTTTCTGGTACTTGTCTCAGGTTTATCAGCCTTAGAGTCTTGGTCTCGGTTCTTCTTAAGTTGGACCTGGTCTTGATGGACTTCCGAAGGTGACAAAGGCACCAAAGTGATCTTCTTTCCTTTGTGATCAAACGAGTGCCTGTTTGTGAAGCCATCATGCACTGCCTTCTTGTCAAATTGCCAAGGCCGGCCCAAGAGAACATGGCAAGCATCCATGTCATGTCCCCGATCCTAGATAGGATCGGCCGGATGGACCATGGTGCAAGGAGATGCACCAAATCAGGTCAAGTGACCTATGGCAAAGTGTATCATGGTCCGGGGAAGTTGGTTAAGGGTATCAGAGGCTGAGACTTAACCAAGGCGAGGAAGGTTCAAGCTTATGGAAGCTGGACAAGGGTTTAGACAGCTGGCCGGAGTGTGAAACAAGCTCGGGCAGCTAAGAAGAAGTGTGAGGGAGCTCACAGTAGCTCACAAGAGTTCTGGTCAGCTCCAGTAGCTGGAGTGCTAGCTCACTCAGCTGGTGACAGTAGTGGTCAGCTCATCTCAGCTTGGAGGAGTGTTAGGAGTTGAGATGGTGTGACCGGACCATGAGCGGTTATGGTCCGGTGGGATGTGGTGCGGTCCGGATGGGACCAGGGGTGTTTGGTGGTGCAGCCAGGCACTTGGCAATGTGCCAGAGGGTGAAGATCGATGCATGGGAGCAGTTGAGAGGCAGTTGAGGAGCGGTTGGGCCGAAGGGATGCGGTGATTCCCACATGTGCCCATTCGGCCATTCACTCGCGCCCATTCGCCCAAAAACAGTTACCCACGCCTTTGTCTATAAATATAGACCTTGGGCATCGATATTCATCATCAGACAAAGTGGGGAAACTCTGCCAAAATTGCCAGAGAATCCAAGAGAGAAAGAGACCGGCGGTTTTACTTGTTGGCCGTGTGAGTGTGGTGGTGAATTGTTCTTGACCGGCGACCAAGGAAGAGTTGTGGGAAGGAACCGTGTGAAGATGGATACAAGAGGAACCGAGAAGGCTAGTGGGAAGGATCAGAACCCATCATCGGCCACTCCTAAGGTTAGTGATGCTAACCACTTACCATCGCCATGATCCGTGTGTCCGGATGGATGGTCCGCATGGACCAAGTGATGTTGGTTGCATCCGTTCTCCCTTCTCTTCCATTCTATCTCTTTTATTACATATATTGATGTTGTCCGTGGGTTTAAACTCATGGTCGGACCCTCAGGGCATGGAGTGTTCGGTGAAATCTCTCCATGGCCTTGGTTGGGCATGTAAGGTTGGATCTCCTACTTCCGGTTGAGGTTTGGGGATTCTGACTTCATATATCTCTTAATTGGGATTTTTCATGAATTATCATGATGAAAGGATAATTTTATATCACTGATTTAGAGATGGTAAGTTATGGCCATGGGGGCGGGTCTAGGGTGAGATCGGTATGATCCGGACCTGTTCTGTGGATTCTGACTTGACCATTCTCTTAGTTGTGAATTATCATGATTTATCATGGTGTTTGCATAATTTTTAGAGACCTATCCGAGTGGGTCAAGGTTTGGGACAGAAACTAGTTCTAAGGGACTTAACCATGCATTGCTAGACTTGTTGCTAGGATATCGGTTTGATTGTGTATTTGATGGGTTTTATATGATTGCAGGATCTGGTCAGGATCGTGGGAAAGCCAAGGAGCTGTGAAGACTCAAGCTTAGGATGGATGTGTGATGTGTGTTTAGATAGTATTGAACTTATGATAGCCTATTGTGCAAACTGATTGATATTACTACATTGTATGGATCACATGGTTTATATTAATAAAATGAATGTTTATCTTAGCTTCCGCATTGCTTATAAGTTGAATATGAACCTCAGATCACTTGAAAATGACTTAGAAATATTGGGACATTAACCGGCCAATTGCACTTAGATGATTAGGTTAAGGCCGCGGATCAGTTGGGTCTTAGGATCCAGGTTCGGGTCTTACAAGTTGGTATCAGAGCATGCTTGATTCTAGGACTTGGGGGTTATGGTTTGATCATCACACATCCGGCTGGAGTCTCACAGTATAGGGCTTGATTTATTTTTGTTTTAGGAACTGGTTGATAGATCATTGGTTAAGAGTTACTAACATTGATCTTGTGTGTTGTTTTGATGTCTCCTAAGGGTGGTAAGAGTCGGAGCAAGTCCAAGAGGACTAAGGATGGAGCTGGAGCATCTGGCCAAGGTGGCGCGGATGGAGCCAATCCAAGTGTGGTGCTGCCTAACCCAAGCATTGGTGTGGACAGTACAACTGGATTGCCTTTGGCTCGGATCATTCCGACTGAGGTTCATGGAGGTCTAGTGGAACAGCAGCAAAAGGCGGCTGAAGAGACTAGGCAGCAGCTGGAGCAAGCTGAACTAGCTAGACAGCTGCAAGAGCAAGCTGAGGAAGCTGCAAGGCAGCTACAAGATGACATGGAGGCTGAGGGAGAGTCCTCACATGCTGGTGATCAGGGCGGCCGAGGCATTGGTGCAGCCAATGGTGGGGCTAACCAAGGAAACCAGCTGGTGGAACCTAGCATGAAAGAGGTGCTTGATGCAATCAGGCTCATGGGTAGTCAGATGCTGGCTATGACCCAAGTGATCACTCCATTGGTGAATTCATCCGTGGGGCAAGCTCCACCAGTTCAGGTGGTGGTACCAGGAGCTGCTGGACAAGTTGCACCAGTTGATGAGGTGATTGAACTTGATCCGCCAGCTAGAAGATCTGGTAAGGTGGATTACCTGAAGGTGCTAGAGCACATATCTCGCCTAGGGACAAAGCATTTTGCTGGAAGTGCTGACCCTATGGAGGCGGATGAATGGAGGGACAGGCTGGCCCGGAACTTCAAGTCTACAAGGTGCCCTGAGGAGTACCAGAGAGACATAGCAGTGCACTTCCTGGAGGGAGATGCACACAACTGGTGGCTGTCTGTGGACAAGCGCACCAATGGTTCTATTGAGAAGTTCTCTGATTTGAGGTTGAGTTCAACCACAAGTACTTCCCAGCTGAAGCATGGGATCGTTTGGAGGCCAAGTTCTTGGATTTGACCCAAGGGCGTAGGTCAGTCAGGGAGTATGAAGAGGAGTTCAACCGGCTCAGGAAGTATGTGGGTAAGGAGTTGGAGGATGAGAAAGTTCAGGTCCGTAGGTTCATAAGAGGCCTTAGGGTCGAGCTCCGGACCTACTGCTCAGTCCGTACCTTCCGTACTGTCTCTGAGTTGGTGGAACGTATGGCAATGCTGGAGACTAACCTTGCTGAAGAGGCCAGACTCAAGAGTAGGAGTCAGGCAAGTGGTACTGGTCATGCTGGTGACCGGAAGAGGAAGAGAGATTCAAGTGATGAGGGTAAGACCTCAGGTGGAAGGCCGGAGTGCCAAAAGTGTGGAAGGCGCCATGGTGGTGAGTGCTGGAGAGCTATGGGAGCGTGCACAAGGTGTGGCAAGATGGACCACTCAGTCCGGGACTGTCCTGGACCAGATCAGAGTCGTGGTCAAGCGGCTGGTGGTGACTCTAGGACTTGCTTCCAGTGTGGGAAGGCCGGACACTTCCGAAAGGACTGTCCTAAGCTTCAGGCTGGGTCAGGCAGGATGAGGTCTGAGGTTAGCAAGCCGGAGCCAAGCCGTGGCCAGACTTCTGCACCAAGGGTCTATGAGTTGTCTAAGGACACTGATGAGGCCAAGCCTTTCATGGCGATCACTGGTAATGATCTGATCTTATTCTCTTTAAATTTTTAGAAATGCATGGTATGGAACCTAGAATGGATTAGATGCTTAGATTGGGTTTCCTGTAGGGACCCTAAGTATTGGTGGTGTGAAAACACATGTACTTTTCGACACTGGAGCTACACATAGTTTTGTGAGTCCATGTTTGGTCGGAAAGGGTTTGTTCCAGATTGGGACAGGGGATGATCCTGGCCTAGTGAGTGCGGCTGGAGGCCAATTGATGCCCTCATTAGGACGAGTGAAGGATATCCCAGTGGTGATCCAGGACAGGGTAATGCCTGTGGATCTTGTTGTGGTCCAACTCAAGAATCATGAGGTGATCTTGGGTATGGACTGGCTTGGAAAGAATCGGGCCACCTTAGACTGTCACCGGGGGAGGGTGCTGTTTGAGAGTGGGTGTGGACCCCCGATCAGGTTCCAAGGTATTCGTCCAACCTCTGGATGCTTAGTGGTATCAGCAGTCCAAGCGGAAAGGATGCTTGAGCGGGGTTGTGAGGCTTATATTGCCACAATCACCACTAAGGAGGTTGTTGGGGGTGGTAACCCGGACGGGATTCCGCTGGTCAGTGAGTTTGAGGATGTGTTTAGGTCTCCACAGGGCATTCCCCCTGATAGGTCAGACCCATTCATAATAGAACTGGAACCAGGGACGGCCCCAATGTCAAAAAGTCCCTACCGCATGGCTCCTGCTGAGATGGCCGAGCTAAAGAAACAACTAGAGGAGTTGTTGGATAAGGGTTTCATACGCCCTAGTGTGTCGCCTTGGGGAGCACCAGTCCTCTTTGTGAAGAAGAAGGATGGTAGCTTTAGGCTGTGTATTGACTATCGAGGGCTCAATAGGGTTACTGTCAAGAACAAGTACCCATTGCCTCGGATAGATGAGCTGTTGGATCAGCTTAAGGGAGCAAAGTGGTTCTCCAAGATTGACTTGGCTTCAGGGTATCATCAGATCCCAATTGAACCAAGTGATATAAAGAAGACTGCATTCAGAACCAGGTATGGCCACTATGAGTTTGTGGTTATGCCATTTGGTCTGACCAATGCACCAGCAGCATTCATGAAGATGATGAATGGTACCTTCCGAGACTTCTTGGATGAATTTGTAATCATCTTTATAGATGACATACTTGTATACTCCAAGAGCAAGGAGGATCATGAGAGGCATCTCCGGGCTGTGCTGGGAAGGTTGAGAGAGCAGCAGCTCTTTGCTAAGTTAAGCAAGTGTAGTTTCTGGCAAAAGAGCATTGGCTTCCTTGGACACATTGTGTCAAGTGAAGGTGTGTCTGTTGATCCAGAGAAGGTAGTGGCCATAAAGGCATGGCCTCAGCCTAAGAATGCCACAGAAGTCAGAAGCTTCTTAGGGCTGGCCGGCTACTACAGGAAGTTTGTGAAGGGCTTTGCTAGCTTGGCACAGCCTATGACTCAGTTGACAGGAAAGGATGTTAAGTTTGTATGGTCTGAGGAGTGTGAGAGAAGCTTCTCTGCGCTTAAGGACATGCTTACTAGTGCGCCAGTCCTTGTCCTGCCTGAGGAGGACCAACCATATGTGGTGTACACAGACGCCTCCATTACTGGATTAGGATGTGTACTGACCCAACATGGGAAGGTCATTGCATACGCCTCAAGGCAATTGAGGAAGCATGAGGGTAATTACCCCACACATGACCTAGAGATGGCAGCTGTGGTGTTTGCCCTGAAGATTTGGAGATCATATCTTTATGGTGCCAAGGTTCAGATACTTACAGACCATAAGAGTCTGAAGTATATCTTCACTCAGCCTGAGTTGAACTTAAGGCAAAGGAGGTGGATGGAGTTTGTGGCAGATTATGATCTGGACATAACTTACTATCCAGGGAAGGCCAACTTAGTGGCTGATGCTTTGAGCCGGAGAAGGGCTGAGGTCTCAGCTGAGAAGGAGGCTGATATATTGGAAGGGATGGTCCGGTCACTCAACCTTAACACGCTGGCTAGTGCTGATGAGCCATTGGGGTTGGAGGCAGTGGATCAGGCCGATCTCCTTACCAGGATTTGTGCAGCTCAGAAGCTGGATGAGAACCTTCAAAAGGTTGCTCTCAATGACAAGACTGAGTACCAAACCACAAGCAATGGTACCATCTTGGTTAATGGGAGGATAAGTGTTCCTAACAACAAGGAACTCAAGGAGGAGATTATGAGGCAAGCTCATAGATCTAAGTTCTCAGTACATCCTGGACTGAACAAGATGTACAGAGATTTGAAGAGGTACTACCATTGGGTGCGCATGAAGACTGATGTGGCCGAGTGGGTGGCAAGGTGTCCCATTTGCCAATTGGTCAAGGCGGAGCACCAAGTACCCAGTGGACTACTCCAAAGCCTACCCATTCCAGAATGGAAGTGGGATCACATCACCATGGATTTTGTGACTGGCTTCCCTACGACCAGAAACAAGAAGGATGCTGTTTGGGTGGTGGTCGATAGGCTAACCAAGTCGGCTCACTTCTTGGCAATCAAGAAGGGGGATGGTGTGGATGAGATTGTGCAGATTTACATCAATGAAATAGTGAGGTTTCATGGTGTGCCTGCAAGCATTGTGTCGGATAGAGATCCGAGGTTCACATCTTACTTTTGGCAAGCTTTCCAGAAGGCCTTAGGCACAAGGGTGCACATGAGCACAGCTTATCATCCTCAGACTGATGGCCAGTCAGAGAGGACGATTCAGACATTGGAGGATATGCTAAGGGCCTGTGTTTTGGACTGGGGAGAGACCTGGGAGAAGCACTTGCCTTTGGTAGAGTTTGCTTACAACAATAGCTTTCATACAAGCATTGGTATGTCACCATATGAGGCTTTGTATGGGCGGCCATGCAGGACACCATTGTGCTGGACCCAAGTGGGGGAGCGCAGCATGATTGGTCCTGAGATTGTGGAGGAGACCACAGAGAAGATCAAGTTGGTCAAAGAGAAGATGAAGGAGGCTCAGGATAGACAGAAGAGCTACGCGGACAGGAGGAGGAAGCATCTTGAGTTTGAGGTTGGTGACCTAGTGTATCTCAAGATGATTACCTTCAGAGGCAGGACCAGGGTTTCTGGAAGAAGGAAACTGGATCCTAGATACTTGGGTCCATTCAGGATCACAGAAAGGGTGGGCGCAGTGGCATACAGGTTGGAATTGCCATCAGCAATGGATGCATATCACAATGTGTTCCATGTGTCCCAACTAAGGAAGTGCCTATCCGAACAGGATGTGGTGTTGCCTGAGATTCCCAAAGATCTTGGTAAGAACTTAACCTTAGAGACAAGGCCGGTTCGAATCATAGATAGGGCAGAGAAGGCAACAAGGAAGAAGACAGTACCTATGATCAAAGTAGTGTGGGAGAGTAATGGCAAGGACATCATCACTTGGGAAACTGAAGCAAGGATGAAGGCTGAGTACCCTGAGTGGTATGATCAGTATGTTGGTGAAGATGCACTTGGTCTGGATTCGAGGACGAATCCCTATCAAGTGGGGGAGACTTGTCATGTCCCCGATCCTAGATAGGATCGGCCGGATGGACCATGGTGCAAGGAGATGCACCAAATCAGGTCAAATGACCTATGGCAAAGTGTATCATGGTCCGGGGAAGTTGGTTAAGGGTATCAGAGGCTGAGACTTAACCAAGGCGAGGAAGGTTCAAGCTTATGGAAGCTGGACAAGGGTTTAGACAGCTGGCCGGAGTGTGAAACAAGCTCGGGCAGCTAAGAAGAAGTGTGAGGGAGCTCACAGTAGCTCACAAGAGTTCTGGTCAGCTCCAGTAGCTGGAGTGCTAGCTCACTCAGCTGGTGACAGTAGTGGTCAGCTCATCTCAGCTTGGAGGAGTGTTAGGAGTTGAGATGGTGTGACCGGACCATGAGCGGTTATGGTCCGGTGGGATGTGGTGCGGTCCGGATGGGACCAGGGGTGTTTGGTGGTGCAGCCAGGCACTTGGCAATGTGCCAGAGGGTGAAGATCGATGCATGGGAGCAGTTGAGAGGCAGTTGAGGAGCGGTTGGGCCGAAGGGATGCGGTGATTCCCACATGTGCCCATTCGGCCATTCACTCGCGCCCATTCGCCCAAAAACAGTTACCCACGCCTTTGTCTATAAATATAGACCTTGGGCATCGATATTCATCATCAGACAAAGTGGGGAAACTCTGCCAAAATTGCCAGAGAATCCAAGAGAGAAAGAGACCGGCGGTTTTACTTGTTGGCCGTGTGAGTGTGGTGGTGAATTGTTCTTGACCGGCGACCAAGGAAGAGTTGTGGGAAGGAACCGTGTGAAGATGGATACAAGAGGAACCGAGAAGGCTAGTGGGAAGGATCAGAACCCATCATCGGCCACTCCTAAGGTTAGTGATGCTAACCACTTACCATCGCCATGATCCGTGTGTCCGGATGGATGGTCCGCATGGACCAAGTGATGTTGGTTGCATCCGTTCTCCCTTCTCTTCCATTCTATCTCTTTTATTACATATATTGATGTTGTCCGTGGGTTTAAACTCATGGTCGGACCCTCAGGGCATGGAGTGTTCGGTGAAATCTCTCCATGGCCTTGGTTGGGCATGTAAGGTTGGATCTCCTACTTCCGGTTGAGGTTTGGGGATTCTGACTTCATATATCTCTTAATTGGGATTTTTCATGAATTATCATGATGAAAGGATAATTTTATATCACTGATTTAGAGATGGTAAGTTATGGCCATGGGGGCGGGTCTAGGGTGAGATCGGTATGATCCGGACCTGTTCTGTGGATTCTGACTTGACCATTCTCTTAGTTGTGAATTATCATGATTTATCATGGTGTTTGCATAATTTTTAGAGACCTATCCGAGTGGGTCAAGGTTTGGGACAGAAACTAGTTCTAAGGGACTTAACCATGCATTGCTAGACTTGTTGCTAGGATATCGGTTTGATTGTGTATTTGATGGGTTTTATATGATTGCAGGATCTGGTCAGGATCGTGGGAAAGCCAAGGAGCTGTGAAGACTCAAGCTTAGGATGGATGTGTGATGTGTGTTTAGATAGTATTGAACTTATGATAGCCTATTGTGCAAACTGATTGATATTACTACATTGTATGGATCACATGGTTTATATTAATAAAATGAATGTTTATCTTAGCTTCCGCATTGCTTATAAGTTGAATATGAACCTCAGATCACTTGAAAATGACTTAGAAATATTGGGACATTAACCGGCCAATTGCACTTAGATGATTAGGTTAAGGCCGCGGATCAGTTGGGTCTTAGGATCCAGGTTCGGGTCTTACAATCCATGGGTAGCACATTGCACACAACCTCATCCTCATATCGGCCAATGGAGAGTGGGACTGTGACTTGCTCCTTCACATACTGTTCTCCAGCCTCATTGAGCCACTCCAACCTGAAAGGACGAGAAAGAGGCCGAGTAACAAGCCCAAGTTTCTTTACAAGAGTGTCACTGGCCATATTAGTGCAACTGCCTCCATCAATAATCAAAGAACAAACTTTATCAGAAATGAGACATCTAGAGTGAAAGAGATTCTCCCTTTGTTCTTTTTCATTGGATTTGGGTTGGACACTCAAGGCACGCCTAGTAACCAGTAGTGAACCTTGGCTCGGCTCATCAAGAACATCCTCATCATAGATCGGACCTGAGCTCTCAACAAAGGTCGAGCAAAACTCATCGATCACGTCATCGGCCTCCTCATCAAAGATGGGATCAAAGGTGTCGTCCAAAGTCTTTCTAGTAACAAGAAGGGGGCCATGAGCTGGGAAGTCAAGTGCTTCTTCCTCATCATCAGTATCATAAACTGGTCCGAGATCCTCCTTGTCTTCTTCAGACTCGACTTCTCCATTCTCCAAGAGCACCATCACCTTTTGGTTTGGACATCGGTTGGCATAGTGGCCAAGGCCATGACACTTGAAGCATTGGATGTCTCTGGTTCGTTTGGGAGCCTCTTCTTTCTTTTCTCTATCAACACGAGCAGGGACATTAGTCTTAAAAGCTGTATTTGTTGTGGAAGAAGACTTACCCTTGTCTTGATAGTTTGGCTTGGAAGCAAAGGTCGGTTTCGAAGCAAAGGTCGGTTTGGAGAGACCTTTTCTCTTGAGTTGTTGTTCAATCAGCACGGCCTTGTGTAGCATCTGTTCCATGCTGTCATAGTCTTCCAGCTCCATGCGGTCTTGTATGTCCCGGTTGAGCCCGGCGAGAAATCTAGCCATGGTGGCGTCTAAGGGCACATCTACATCAGCCTTGATCATCAAGGTCTCCATCTCCTGGTGGTAGTCCTCAACTGACTTAGAACTTTGAAGCAAACGCCTGAGTTTATGGTGTAGATCTCTGTGGTAATGGTCGGGAACAAAGCGTCTCCGCATCAGCATGGAAAGCTCATCCCATGTATCAACTGGCGCCTGACCTGCTCTTCTCCTGCTAGTCACAACTCGATCATACCAGTTAATAGCATAGCCAGTAAACTCAGCAGCAGCAAGTCTAACCTTTTTAATATCAGAAAAGTTTTGACAATCAAAAACAAGTTCAATCTTTCTTTCCCATTCAAGAAAAGCATCCAGATCATTCTTGCCATCAAAACTTGGAATTTTCAATTTCAAACCACCCAATCCATTATCAGTTCTTTCATTTCCACCAAATGGATTGACATCACCTTGGTTTTGTTGTCTAGGAGCTCTCCTTGGGCGGTCACGCCTGGTTCTGGTTCGGGACTGAGCTGGTCGGCCCTGAAGTTCATCCAGCCTAAGATGGATCGCCTCCAAACCTGTATTCAACAAGTTAGACATAGAATCATTGAGAGCACGCATCTGCAAGTTAGATAATCCACCAAAGGAATTTCCGGGTCTGTTTCTTTCTTCTTCACTGCCCATGGTTTCCTGAAAACTTAAACAAGGCAAAGTTAGAGTAAAAGCCTCACACTCTCAGGTGTTTATCTCGCCCACACACGTGTTTCACTCAAATTTTTGGTAATCACACAAAAGAGATCCTCCCAAAGTTCTAAGAGAGCAAATAAGATCACCCAATGAGAAAATCCAAGTGAACACAAATGATCAAGAGAGAAAGATAAGAGATTTTAAAGGGGAACCCGCCTTAACCACCTCAAAGGCCGGATTTCTCTTCGGCCAGCAGGCTTTCTCTTCCACCACCTCACCACAAACAATCAAACTTTGAATCTTTCTTTTTTTTTTGTTTTTTTTTTTATATATTCTTTTCTTTTCTTTTTTTCTTTTTTTCTTTTTTTTTATATGGGGGTAATGAGGGGCCCGGGTTCAAGATAGATAGATAAGAAGTGTTTAGAAGAAATGGAGAGATGAGAAGATGGATAGAAAAAAGAGTTACCGGAAGAGTGGCTCTGATACCACTTGATAGAACCTAGATTTGGATCACTCTGCCGGTACGGATGATATGAACTCAGATCCGAGTGGATTGAGAACTAGTGGATCGAAGGGTGACACTAAGGGTTGCGGAAGCCCAAAGATACTACCAGGGTTTCGACGGTTGCCGGATGTGACGCACCGGTCCAACACAATCGAAGGTGTTTCACTCGGAGATAGCCTCACCAAGTAAACTATGAATGTTCTAATACAAAGAACAATGAGAGAAGACTCAAATAAGCAAAGGAAAAATTGATGTGCTTTTATTCTTGAGAGACATCACATATTTATAGTGTTTGTGAGTCAAAGAAACATAAAGAGAATTCTTGGAAAAGACAACATTGAAAATAGAAATGTTGAAAACAAGACATAGAAAATGTGAATTTGACCAAGACCAGTCAATGTGCGGAAACTGATGAAGACTTGGCAAGGTTCATTGACTGTCCAGGTTCATGATGCGTCCAGGTTCATGCTGTGATGATCAGGTCGTCCGCGGTAAGGAGAAGGACGGACGCAAGGCTGCCCGCATGGTTGATCATCGATGATCCATGAACGGATGAAGAGATAGCTCGACCCAAATCTTCAGAGAGCCTAAGTAACATCCCTTTGGAGAAGTTGGATGCATCGATCATCATGAAATCATCAAGGTGGTCGGAAAAGTCGAGATCAGCCTGATCCGGGCGTGCGGTACGTCCCAAACGGGCCAGGAAAGATAGGCTAAGTCCGGAATCAGATTCATCTCGATGATCATGGGTTCTGGCTTGACTGTCAGCTCTAGAATGACGAATGGGTCGAGGAAGAACGCCTGTGGGTCGGCTGATTCGGTCATCAGGTCGTGAATCCATCCTTAGGTCGCGTCCGGGTGCATTCGGGTCGATCCGGTACACGGCTCTGTCCGTTGATCTGGTACGGCTGAATGGCTGAACCTCAGTTGGACTGATCTGATCGTCCTGAGTCTGCTCCAAGTCCTGGTCCAGGTCCTGGGTTCCATCAAGCTGCCTACGTACTTCTTTCGAGGATCAAGCCATCTCGTAGTTCTGTTTTTGCCGCGAGTGTGTTTACTCGTCGGTTGGTTTTTTGTCGACTGCTTTAGTCGCGGGGTCAACGTTTCCCTCGGGATTTTCATCTTCCTGCTGAGTCGTGACGTTGTCCTTGGAATCGGGGACGGTTCCCATCTCCGAATCTACTTCCGCAGGAGACGTCGTTGTGCCCTTTGTCGGGGTATCTTCTGCGGAAGACTGGGTTCGCTTGCTTTTAACCGTGGAGGTCGTCGTGATCTGCCTTAACTTATGTTCAGCTAGGAAACAAAGTCGCGACTGTTTTTGACAACCCCAGATTGCGGCGACAACAGTCCTGGTTGGGAATTTGACGCCCAAGTGATAAGTCGAGAGAACGGCCTTCATGGCGTTTAGCCATGGAGTTCCCATGATCGCGTTGTAAATAGCCGGGCTATCTACCACCGCGAAGTCAACTATCTTGGTGACGTTTTTTGCTATGACGGGTAGTTGAATGAAGCCCGTGAGCGGTTTTGGTACTGGGGTGACTTCTCCGAGCTTGACGCCCATTCTTCTTAGGGTATCGCGGAAGATTAGGTTTACCGTGCTTCCGGTGTCGATAAGTATTCTCGCGACTGCGAGATCTCTTATTATGAGATCAACGACCAGGGGGTCGCAGTGAGGTTGGTCGATTCTGCAAGCCTCTTCTTCCGTGAACGTGATCGAGGCGTTTTGCCCGTCTTGAGGAGGAGACCGTGGGGGATACTTCGCAGTTGACTCGGCTTTCCGTTGGTATGCTTTGATGGCCGAGACCGAATCCTTGCAGTATTGGGATCCTCCCATGATCATGTTCACCCTCCTGCGGGAGTTCTCATTCCCCCATCGTCCGGTCTTCTCTCGCGTTTTTCCCCAGCCTGATTTCTCGGCGACGAGTTTTCCGCGGGAGGATTCTTGTTCGTTTTTGGCGGAAGGTCGGAGTCCAGAGAGTTCTCCAGCAAGCAGCTTCGCGGCCAGCCCTGCCCTTACGACTTTGCAGTTAGCCGTGGAGTGACCTTCGGTCTGATGGAACTCGCAGTATACTTTTTTGTCGTAACTCTGGTAACGGTTCCATGTATTTCCCGAAGTCCTGCCCTACTCCGGATTGATCGCGTAGTTGTGCGCGCCTTGGAGTTCTTCCCCTTGTGATGGACGTACTTGTCGATACGAGAGGTTTTCTTCTTCGATTTTGGATCCACGTCTTTCGAAGAGTTCCTTGTCGGCTTATGTTTTTGCGACAGGACTTTCGTCTCTTCTTCGATCATTATGTAATCCGAGGCTTTGTGGAGGGCGTCCTGGATTGTGCGAGGTTTTTCGAGCGTTATCCACTTTCTGAACTTTGACTTGTACCAGAGCGCCTTCCTAAGCGCGTCGACGGCGACTTTGTCGCTGATTCCGCTGACCTTTGCCATGTTCAGTTTGAAACGGCTTATGAACTCTCGGAGGGACTCGCCCTCTTCCTGGGTTAGGCTCCAGAGATCGACATCGGAAGTTTCTCTATCGATGAACATAGAGTACTTGAGGAGGAATTCCGATGCGAGTTGGCGAAAGCTTCCGATGGAGTTTCACTTCAACCGGGAGAACCATTCGAACGCCACACCTTCGAGATTTTCGACAAACAAGCGATAGTAACCAGCGTCTTTCTCGCTCTCTCTAAGCCTGGCTCTTCCCATAGTGATATGGAACGCCTGGAGATGCGCCTTTGGATCGGTCGTACCATTATACATCGGTATCTTGAGCTTTCCCGGATTAGACACCTTAGTCTCGGAGATTCTCACGGTGAAGGGCGTTTTACGAGCCACCACGAGCAGCCTGTCAATTTCTTGGGCAGCACTCGTGGCGTGGTGTATCTGCGATTTCAAGGCCCTTACTTCCGCGGTGGTCTTGGTGATGTAATCGCGGATATCGCGTATATCGGGATCCTCTCCAGCGATTTTCCGAGCTTGTCGGCGTTTGCGGCGAGTAATCTCGGTTTGCCTTTCGTCAAGTTCCTCATGTTCGATCCAATAGAGGTTTTCCTCTTCTTCCGTCATGGGTTTGTTGAACGGAGAACTTTCCCGAGCTGAACGGCTGCGGGTTCTTCTTGGATGGACGTCGGCGTCTGCCTCAGAGTCATCGATAGGCTCCAAATCAATACGCTCGACTTCATCCACCTAAGCGTCCTTTTCGGACGGCGGAGGTTTTTCCGAGTTGCCCTTTGCGACAGGGGATGTTTCGCTAAGGTTTTGTCCGGAGGACGTTCCTGCGAAGTTCCAGGCCTATTGTGTGGGGTCGCGAACTCGAGTCTCCTGCCGCGGAGTTTCGTGGCTCCGCGAGGGAGGACTGCGCGGGACCTTGCCGTTAAGGTTTGAACCTGTTTGGTCAGGGTTCCCACGAGTTTATCCTGTTCTTCCGACCTCTTTTCGTAGGCAGAAAGCAGCTTCTCGAACTCGTCGAGCGACGCGGCGTTAGCAGGTGCGTTGGCCGCGGAGACATCTGTTGCGGGAGTGTTCAAGACGTCCTTGGGTGCTCCGTTTAAAGGAGTTTGCAAGTTCGCTGAATCGTCGTTAGTCATGTCTGGTTGAGCGTGAGCTGGTCTTGAGTAAGATTGATCCGTACCCCCTCTCCTTCTAGCGCCAAACTGTGGGAACCTAAATTCGCACCGTCAATATTTCGTATAAATAAGGAAAGTAGGAAAACCCTAATTTAACAGAGGTCCCGGATTTCTGAGAAACCACACATCAAGCAATCAGAACACGACAATAACGGAAAATAAAATAAAAATCGTAAAAAAAGAGCAAGAAGGATTTTATTCCAAATCTGCGTATGAGCGTAACAACAACAGGATAACGTGCTTCGGCTACGAGAGCTGTCGGCGAGATCCTAGCTCTAATACCCGAAGGTGGCTAAACCTAATTGAGTCGCAGCACGAAAACAAAAACGGAAAGTTGCCTAAAATGCTCTAAGTGCTAAGTTGCTCTGGAAAAAGTGATCTCCCTATGTCTCTCGCCTTGAACTCCTTATATACTCCCTCCTAGGTCGGTTTACGCTTCCCCCTTTTGCCCTTAAGTCGTCATAGTCGAAAAAATGGGAATATTCCATTTTTCCGATCTTCATGATTATTTGCGAAAAGTTTCCATTTATCCGCGAAAACTGATGCTTATCCTCCAAGCATGAACCGTCCCAAGGTTTATGGGTTTTTAAGAAATCGTAAGTGGGCCTCGAATCAAGTTTAGGACCTTTTGGGCCGTCTTTTTAATTCGAGACGTTTTTTACGATTTCTCCGATAAGGTTAAGTTTCCGCGGTTTTTATCGTAAACCAAACGGACGATTCCATTTGATCGAGAGATCAAGAAACGGATAGTCAAAAGTTAAGAAGAACGGCTATACGGATAGTCGAGAATGCATAGTTTTACGTCGTATCATCGTTTCGGAAGACTTCGGACATTTCAGAGAATGATTGATATACGAACGCTCAATCGCTATGGCGACCGAGATCTATCCGCAGCGACCGAGCGTGGTCTCGTGATCCGTTCGCTATAGCAACCGAGCTCTTATCCGTGGCCCGATTGCCATCACGATCGGGTTTGTGCCGTGGACTATGGTCCGTTGTCCGAGCATTTGGAACCATTGCGAAGCTATGATCCTCTCAGGACGGTTGTTTACGGATGTTCGGACCTTTGATAACAACGTTCCGTTTGGTTTAAGAAATCGTTTCATTCTTAAATCGCAAATTTCTAAAGCCGTTTGTTAAGAAATCGTTGATTTCTCGAGTCGTTGACTAAGAAATCGTTGTTTTTAAGAAATCTTCGATTTCTTAAATCGTTGATTAAGAAATCGTCGTTTTAAAGAATAATTGTCTTAAAAAAGGATTTTTCCGCAAATTTTTCGTATAAGTTTTTCTTTTCCAAAAAACCGTGAAAAATTCTTAAGTAAATAATTTTTAACGGAAATTTGGATGCCGACTTTGCCTTGTCTGATTTTGACCCCAACAGGGACCGTGATTAAACCCGATGGATATCTCGAACCCGAAGGTTGATGCTTTTGAATCCTTGGATTCTTGGCAAACCCGAAGGTTGGTATTTGGATTCAAAGATCCTTGAACCCTGAGATTCTTATCAGATCCGAAGATCAGTTATGCCCGAAGGTCCTTGATCAACCCTTAGGTGATCTTTAATCCGGGGATTCCTTACAAACCCGGAGGCTGTATTGAACCCTGAGGCTCTTTTATAGACCCGGAGGTTGTTATATAGACCCTGAGGCCGTACTGAACTCGGAGGTTTGTCATAGACACTGAGGCCGTATGCGTTATGGGAGGTTTGTGATCGTATTCTTCTCCCCATGGGGGAACCACTACCGATCTGTTATTGAGAAACCGCACTCTGCCACCCGGAGGTATAGGCCACTCTCGTGAATCTCAATGCTGCACTCTACCTTTCTGCAGAAAAGGTCACGCTCAGACTTACTCTGGTCTGGCGTGGGCCGTCTTCGAGGTTGTCCGATAGGCCCAGAGGACTCCATGTAGCTCTTCTGCCCATCGCCCATGGGCGTCTTCTAGGTGCTTCTTGAGCATATTCACCACTGTCTTATTAGTGGATTCGGCTTGACCGTTAGATTGGGGATGTCGTGGTGCTGAGTAGGAAAGCTTGATGTTCCAATCCTTGCAGAAATTTCGGAAGTTGTAGCTCGTGAATTGGGGTCCGTTGTATGTGACAATCTCATGGGGAGTTCCGAAGCGTGTGATCACGTTGGTCCATAGGAATTTCCTGATCTGGAGATCCGTTATCTTGGCCAGTGCTTCAGCTTCTACCCACTTCGTGAAGTAATCGGTCACGACTAGGAGGAAGATCTTTTGCCCCGGTGCCATAGGGAATTTTGCCACGATGTCCACGAGCCCACTTTTGGAAGGGCCAAGGGGAGCTTAGAGATTTGAGGTTCTCTGGTGGAAGATTGGAGACTGGTGCGTGCTTTTGGCATTGGCTACAGAGTTTGGCTTGTTTGAGGGAGTCCCTCGCCATGGTTGGCCAATAGTATCCGGCCCTTCTGGCTCTGAGTACCAAGCTCCGACCACTAGAATGGGAACCACACTCTCCCTCGTGAAGCTCTTCTAGTATCCTGGCGGCTTCTCTAGGGGTAAGACATCGTAGATAGGGTCGTGAAAAGGATATTCGATATAGTTTCCCCTCGGAAAAGCAATACCTGGCAGCTTGGCGCCTTATCTTCCGACTTTTGTCTCGATCTTCAGGCAAGGTGTCGTACCTCAGATAGCTAATGATGGGAGTCATCCAGGTCTCTTCTTCGTCTACTACGGATACTTCCTTAGGCTCCGTCTCCTTTTCGGTTGCGGGCCATTGGAGTAATAGTAATGGGATGCTCATATGACTCGTAGGTTCTAAGGCGGACCCTAGATTAGCTAGGGCGTCAGCCTGGGAGTTGTGCTCCCTAGGGATCTGGGTGAGCTTGCAGTGTCGGAACCTGTCGAGTAGTCGTTTAGCCACGGATAGGTACCTGATCATACTCGGATCTTTCGCCTGGTAGTCTCCTTGGACTTGGCTTATGATCAGTTGTGAGTCGCTGAAGACCTGGATGTCTTCTACTCCCATCTGCTTGGCAAGTGTCAGCCCTGCTATTAGAGCTTCATACTCAGCTTTGTTGTTCGTTGCTTTGAAGTTGCATCGTACGGCCCTTGAGGCTGATTCCCCCGTAAGGGAAGTTAGGACTAGTCCCACGCCTGCGCCCCTTACGTTACTAGACCCATCAACGTACAATGCCCATTCGCCTTTCTCCTCTTCGCTATCACGACGCTTTACCTCTTTTCTAGGGCTGGAAGCATGGCAGGAGAGAATTAAGCTATAAAATCCGCTAGGACTTGCGACTTGATGGCTGTTGCAGGCCGGAAGATCACATCGTACTCCCCTAGCTCTATAGTCCATTTTGCAAGTCGTCCGGACACTTCTGGCTTGTGAAGTACTGCTTTGATGGGGAAGGAGGTGACCACCACATTTTGAAGAGCCTGGAAGTAGGGGCGTAGCTTTCGAGCTTGCCTTAACTAAGCCGAGGGCCACCTCCTCAAGGTGACTATAGCGGGTCTCCGCGTCTAGTAGAGATTTGCTTACGTAGTAGATAGGATGTTGTTTCCTTCCTTCTTCCTTACTAGGACCGCACTGACTGCGTGCTCTGATACCGCCAGATAGAGCAATAGGACCTCACCTTCCAAGGGTTTGAGAGGAGAGGTGGAGTAGTGAGATAGGCCTTGAGATCGGATAAGGCTTCCTCACATTTATCGGTGCATTGGAAGTCCTTGGGGTCCTTCAAGGTTTCGAAGAACTCATGCGACTTGTCGGATAGCCTGGAGATGAACCTGCTCAGGGCGGCCATCCTTCCTGTCAGTCTTTGTACCTCTTTGATGTTGCGAGGGGAAGGTATCACCTGGATTGCTCTCACCTGCTCTGGGTTCGCTTCAATGCCCCTGTGGGTGACTATATACCCTAGAAACTTCCCAGAGCTTACCCCGAAATAGCACTTTGAAGGGTTCAGCTTCATGTTGTACCTCCTGAGAGTGATGAAGGCTTGTTGAAGGTGCGAGATACGGTCCTCAGCGTCCAGGGACTTTACCAGCATATCATCAATATAACCTCCATGGTCTGCCCTATCTGGTCTGCGAACATCATATTGACGAGCCTCTGATAGGTCGAGCCTGCGTTCTTCAATCCAAAAGACATGACCCTGTTACAGTAGATGCCCCTTGAGGTCATAAACGAGGTCTTCTCTCGCCTGAACTCCTTATATACTCTCCTAGGTCGGTTTTACGCTTCCCCCTTTTGCCCTTAACCGTCATAGTCGAAAAAATGGGAATATTCCATTTTTCCGATCTCATGATATTTGCGAAAAGTTTCCATTTATCCGCGAAAACTGATGCTTATCCTCCAAGCATGAACCGTCCCAAGGTTTATGGGTTTTAAGAAATCGTAAGTGGGCCTCGAATCAAGTTTAGGACCTTTTGGCCGTCTTTTTAATTCGAGACGTTTTTACGATTTCTCCGATAAGGTTAAGTTTCCGCGGTTTTTATCGTAAACCAAACGGACGATTCCATTTGATCGAGAGATGCAAGAAACGGATAGTCAAAAGTTGCGAAGAACGGTATACGGATAGTCGGAGAAATGCATAGTTTTTACGTCGTATCATCGTTTCGGAAGACTTCGGACGTTTCAGAGAATGATTGATATACGAACGCTCAATCGCTATGGCGACCGAGATCTATCCGCAGCGACCGAGCGTGGTCTCGTGATCCGTCGCTATAGCAACCGAGCTCTTATCCGTGGCCCGATTGCCATCACGATCGGGTTTGTGCCGTGGACTATGGTCCCGTTGTCCGAGCATTTGGAACCATTGGCGAAGCTATGATCCTCTCAGGACGCTTGTTTACGGATGTTCGGACCTTTGATAACAATGTTCTGTTTGGTTTAAGAAATCGTTTCATTCTTAATCGCAAATTTCTAAAGCCGTTTGTTAAGAAATCGTTGATTTCTCGAGTCGTTGACTAAGAAATCGTTGTTTTTAAGAAATCTCGATTTCTTAAATCGTTGATTAAGAAATCGTCGTTTTAAGAATAATTGTCTTAAAAAAGGATTTTCCGCAAATTTTTCGTATAAGTTTTTCTTTCCAAAATCGTGAAAAAATTCTTAAGTAAATAATTTTAACGGGAAATTTGGATGCCGACTTTGCCTTGTCCGATTTTGACCCCAACATGGACCGTGATTAACCCGATGGATATCTCGAACCCGGAGGTTGATTCTTTTGAATCTGTTGGGGTCAAAAACGGTTATCTCGAAATCAACGGCTAAGTCTATTTGTCATACGAAAGTATAAGGAAGAAACGGGAAGTGATCTAAAGTTTGGATAGGCCGAACGACAAGGAATTCGCCCTTGAAACTTCAAAGAGCCCGTTCTCTCAAACCGTGAGGACCCAGAGAACGATCAAGATATCAAATCGAAGCCCTCGTCGAGACGCACGTGCTGGTCCTAGCCGCCGGCGGCTAGCCCCCGTGCTGTCCTGGCCGCCGGGAAACTTCAAAGAACCCCGTTCTCTCAAAACCGTGAGGACCCAGAGAAGATCGAGATATCAAATCGAAGCCCTCGTCGAGAAGCACGTGCTGGTCCTGGCCCGCCGCGGCTAGCCCCCGTGCTGGTCCTGGCCGCCGGGCGGCTAAGCCCCGTGCTGGTTCGGCCGCCGGAAACGTCAAAGAACCCGTTCTCTCAACCGTGAGGACGCCAGAAAACGATCAACATATCAAATCGAAGCCCTCGTCGAGACGCACGTGCTGGTCCGTAGCCGCCGGGCGGCTAGCCCCCGTGCTGGCCGTGGCCGCCGGCGGCTACCGCCCGTGCTGGCCGTGGCCGCCGGGCGAGTAGCCCCGCGCTGACCGTGGCCGCGGCGGCTAGCGCCCGTGCTGGCCGTGGCCGCCGGGCGGCTATCCCCGTGCTGGCCGTGGCCGCCGGCGGCTAGCGCCCGTGCTGGCCGTGGCCGCCGGGCGGCTACCCCGTGCTGGCCGTGGCCGCCGGCGGCTAGCGCCCGTGCTGGCCGTGGCCGCCGGGCGGCTAGCCCGTGCTGGCCGTAGCCGCCGGCGGCTAGCGCCCGTGCTGGCCATGGCCGCCGGGCGGCTAGCCCCGTGCTGGCTCGGGTCTTCGGATAACAATCTTTCATACACGAATCCCAGTCCCCGGCAATCGGAAAGTCTGTATTTCGAGTCTTTCCCAAGTCCTCGCAGGACGAATCATTGAGATTCCGCATACGAAACCTCTGGTTCTTACTCCCAATCTAGGACCGTCGGGAAACTTCGGAAAACTCGTAAGGTATCGACAGGAAGGAAGATCTTAAATTCTTCGTACGAAACAGCGATGGTTATCTTAAGACACCACTCGTCTCAACTCTACGAACGAATGAAGAACTTCCGGAGAGACGTAGAAAACCACGGAAGTCCTGGAAACGGCCCGAAAGGGAACCAAACACGATCGGACAGTCCGTTTACGATTATCTGAGATAGATACGACGATTTACGTTTATCTTTGCATAGCAAGATAAATGCTAAATTTCCGGAAGGATAAATGTCAAGTTTCCCGAAGATAAATGTCAAGTTTCCCGATGAAAGCCGACGAAAATGGAAAGAAGCCCGCCTTGCGGCCCAGGAGGAGAATAGACCGTCATAAGAAGGAGTATATAAGGAGCTTTGGGAGAGGAAGAAAGGGCAGAGCGAAATCATTAAGAGAGAGAGACATCCGAGATTGGAGACCTAGAGAGCTCCTGTTAGGTTAAGAACTTAGAATTTAGGCGGTAGACTAGCAAGGTGGACCTAGAACGTCCGGCCGCCTCTCCGTTCTATTTTCAATTCTGTCCGCAGGCTCCTGTCTCTCTCGGAAGATCTAACAATCCTTTTACTTAGAGTTCCGCACTAGAAACCCTAGGCATTAATCTCGACATGCCTGTTTCAATGTCCAACGCTCATACTAGACGAACTCCGCCGAGGCAGTTCGATCTCTTGTTCAAATCTTTCCAACTGAACTACGTCCGACTTGATCCTCGAAAGGGGTACGTAGGCAGCCTTCCCTTAAGGTCCAGTCCTCAATCTTAATAAAACCGTTCCGCGTTTATTTGATCACTTGTCGTTGGTTGTCGCAAGAGATTCCGGACCTTCAGGGAAAGTTAGGTTTACTTAGCTTTCCTCCGTTTTACTTAATCAAAATCGACAGTGCGAATTTCGGTTCCCACAGTTTGGCGCTAGAAGGAGGGGGGGTCGGATTCTCTTACTCAAAAACCTACGATTGATAACAACAGCATGGCCACATCACCTGTCCGCAACATCGTGTCATTCGGGGATAGAGCACGGCTGGTCAAGCCAAACCTCACAACGAACTCCTCGTTATCAGACTAACGATCCAGGACATCGACGTAAGCGATAATATTGGTCGACACGGATGCTCGACAAATATTATATATAAAACACCCTCGAGAGGATGGGAATCGACCTAAACGCTATCAACGGACGATCCCAATCCGATAATCGGACTCTCCAGGAAACATCACAATGACCCTCGGCTCGGTCGATCTCTCGGTCAGAGCCGGGAGCGTCACGAAGACGGTGGAATTTTTGGTAGTCGACGGTCCCAGCAGCCATATAACGCGATCGTCGGGACTCCGTGTTAAATTCCATGCGAGCGATCCCTCGACTTTCCATCTGTGCCTCAATTTCCAACCCTCTCGGAGTGGAAACAATACAAGGAGAATCGTAAAGCGCCGCAAGTCTGCTTGGCCACTGGGTTAAAAACGGAAAACTCCAAGCCCGAAATTAAACCAAAAAAGCAAGCAACCCATGAACCAGCATCGCAGGAACCTCCAGAAATCTTCTGGCAATCGCAAAGAGCTGAAGCCTTAGAAGGGAAACGTGAGCCCACTTGCGAACCAGTAAATTTCGGTCTGCTCGACGAGACAAACCCAGAGCGGTGCGTGGAGATTGGAGCCAATCTCCGCGATCCGTTGAAAGCAGAACTCATCGCATGTCTCAAGAAAGAACCTTAACACGTTCGCTTGGGCTGCGGAAGATATGCCGGGAATCGACATCAAACATAAACGAACACGAACACTCGTAAACCAAAGGAACCGAGCAGCCGACCCGGCCTTGGCCGTAGCCGCCGGGCGGCTAGCGCCCGTGCTGGCCGTGGCCGCCGGGCGCTAGCCCCGTGCTGGCCGTGGCCGCCGGCGGCTAGCGGCCCGTGCTGGCCGTGGCCGCCGGGCGGCTAGCCCCGTGCTGGCCGTGGCCGCCGGGCGGCTAGCCCCGTGCTGGCCGTAGCCGCCGGCGGCTAGCGCCCGTGCTGGCCGTGGCCGCCGGGCGGCTAGCCCCGTGCTGGCTCGGGTCTTCGGACAACAATCTCCGGTACAGCAAGTCCAGGCCCCGGCCGTCAGAAATCTGTACTTCGAGTCTTTTCCAAAGTCCTCGCAACGGACGAATCATTGAGATTCTGCGTACGAGACCGGTTCTTACTCCAAACTAAGACCGTCGGAAACACTTCGGAAACTCGTAAGATATCAACGGGAAGAAGATCTTAAATTCTTCGTACGAAACAGCGATGGTTAATCTTAAGACACCACTCATCTCAACTCCTACGAAACGAATGAAGAACTTCCAAAGAAATCGTAGAAAACACAACGGAAGTCCTAGAGACGGCGCCCGAAAGGGACCAAACGTATCGGACAGTCCGTTTACGATTATCTAAGATAGACACGACGATTTACATTTATCTTTAACGTAACAAGATAAATGTTAAATTTCCGGAAGATAAATGTCAAGTTTCCCGAAGATCAATGTCCAAGTTTCCCGATAAGTATGGAGCCGACGAAAATCAGCGTTTCTAATGCTAAAGTTCGAATAACATTTTACGGAACACCTTTCGTAAAAATAAATTCTCGAAAATATTTTCACGAGACACAGCTTTTGCATGATTAAACTCGACAACATTTTACAAAAACAGTTTCCGTAAAATTAACTCGACAACATTTTGTGAAAATAACTCTCGTAAACTAAAGAGGTCAACAACGTTCTAGGAAAAACGACTTCTTGCTGGGGGTCAAGATCGATCAAGATGAAATCGATACCTTGAAAGTCCTCGGAAAAACAGTGTTAATCAAGAAACCTTGAGAAACCAAAGTGTTAATCAAAAAACCTTGAGGAGAACCGAGTGTTGATCGAGAAACGCACAAGTGACACGAGGAGCAACGGTCCCGGGCGGCTAGACACAGCGTCCCGCTCCTAGGCGCCCCCGGGCGGTAGACGCAGACTCCTGCTCTAGGCGCGCCCCGGAACTGTTCGGCGAACGCGGCAAATCCTCGCAAAACTATTCCGACGATAGTCCAATCAATACTTTGCACTTTCGTAAAATAATCCTAGACAATACTTCACGAGACAGTTTCTGCGCGATTAAACTCGACAACATTTTACGAAACAGTTTCCGTAAAATTAACTCGACAACATTTTGTTTGAAAAAACTCTCGTAAAGTAAAAGCTCGGCAATATTTTACGAAAATATCATTTTGTAAAGAAAAACAATATCATAAGCTTCTTGACCTGACCAGTCACTCATAGCTTGACGAAATATCAAGCCTCACTCAAGTGACGTCTTGCCAATCATTTTCGCTTGTCCGCCCACCCTAGCCTTCTTCGAGTTTCGCCTACTTCTCCTCTTTGCTTCAACGATTCTGCACTATTCCTTCGGGTACATGGTCGATTTACCAACAGTACGAAGAAACGATGATATGAACTTAGGCGAAGACCTTTGACAATAAAAACGTTAGAAGATAAAGAGGTACGGACATGAGGCAATCTCGAGTATCAATGAGACTAAGGTACGTCCGACTTAGGAATTTTTATCATAGGAAAGGAATGGAACGTCTTTGTAAACTGCCGTAAAATTTAGGGAACTTAGAACCTAGGTGGAAAGTCCTAGCAGCTAAGTCTTAGGCATTTCTTCCAGTTTTGTTCTATTGTTTCTTGACTGCCTAGGCAGAACACGCAAACCGATCTAATCTCTCGAAAATCCGAGAAACGATCGTCGGCGCATTCTTGGCAATACTCATTCCGCTTCCGTGAGACTAATGGCTCGACGGTGAGCTACGAAATTAACGAATAACCTTCGGTAAAACTTCATGAGTAACCCGAAGCAACTTTCCGCCCAAAAAAGACAATCCACGATTTGTCGTAAAACGTCAAACGGATATTATGCAAGCAGTTTGTCGTATAACCCAAATCGGAAATCAATACGATAAACGAAACTAGATCCTAACAACCAAATGGGTTAAACGGAAAATCTTAAACTTATCATCAAATCGATTAAGTTCTATACGCCCCATAAAAAGCGGCACGAAAAGAAATGCTCGTAGCAAAGCTCCTAGAGCTATACGAGTCATTCTTACAAAAACAAATCTCAGAAGGCCAACACTTCACACGAAACATAGTGAAGTTAGACGCTTCCCCCCCCTGGTAAAATTTACGCGAACCCTTCGGTCCTAAATCCTCAACACAATTCGCCAAACTACTAAACGGCTGCGACAACGGATCCAGTATCCATAAAAACGATTATCACATCCAGACACATGTCTCTCATCGCTTACACCTAAAATCGCTCGCTAAAAAGTAGCATACGGACCAAGCGACAAAATCACAATCCGAAGTGACTACTCGGATTCTATCCTTAACACTTGACGAAAGTATAAATCAAATCATAAGCGAAAGCCCATAATCCTCTTATGGCATGAAGAAAAATAAAATCACAGCACTGCGAGACGTCGCTTCGTGCTCGGATAAACATTTTTCGATAACAAATTCATACGCCTTCAAAACGGCATCATTTCGTTGTTGCTGATCACAACAAACGAACTCTAACGTCCTAAACAGACAAGCCACCTAAGGGTAGGGCTCTTTTACATCCGACAAGGATCCCATAGCGCGCTATAACAAAAATCCAAATTTGGTTCAGCACTTCGTAAAGGAAGTAGCTCGATTCGTGCCCAGACAAATCATATAAGCCGATACCACTCGCGGATTTTAAAACGGTACGAATCAGGTTAAAATCACAACAGGCAAAACGAAAGCCGATTTGTCATCGCACAGCCTCAGTCTGAGAGTAAACCTAGGTCTTGCCCTAAACCCAGCCTTGCTGGTATCTTAACATCTCATAGGCAAAGCGTCAAACGACGCGAGATCCAAAACTTGTCTCTTCACTCAAGTCTGTACGTTCACGATTTTCGCGTAAATCGTAAACCGCAGGAAAATCTCGCTTTGTACGAACTACGGATACGGTGATCGTCAGGGAGGCAGGAATGAGACGACAACTCACCCCTGCCCCTCTAACTTCGACAAACAGAAGTTCTAAACGCAAAATATTTTATAAATGCATACCGCGAGTTCAATACAATGCCCTAAAAAGGGCAGGGACTCAAAGCCACCAACGGCAGTCCCGAAATCATACATAATGCAAACCAACGGCCGAAATGTAATCAAAATAAAAATCTCTAAAGGGATTGATAAACCTAGACGCTCCCCGGAGCATCACCTTCATCCTCAAAACTCACCCAAAGTAGGAACGGTCTCACCGTCGCCTCCATGGTCGCACCACCACTGCATGTCTCAGATGCGCCGGCTTCGCGATCCTTGACTGCGTGGTCCTGGTCCTCCGAACCCTCCGAATGCAGGACAAGGGTGCACACGGATTTCAGACCAGCAAGAATCGAGTCGAAGTTGAGCAACGAACTCACGGTCTTCCCGACGTCACGTTCAAGATCGCCAATCAAAGGTGATGTGGATTTCCGCAATGAAATACTCTTAGCCAAAAATTTCGATTTTCAACTCATAATCTTCCGCCCGCAAGATCGCTCCCGCATCTTGCATGCTGGGGGGCTACTGTTGGGGTCAAAAACGGTTATCTCGAAATCAACGGCTAATTCTATTTGTCATACGAAAGTATAAAGGAAGAAACGAGAAGTAATCTAAGTTTGGACAGGCCGAACGACAAGGAATCCTCCTTTAAACTTCAAGAGCCCGTTCTCTCAAACCGTGAGGACCCAGAGAACGATCAAGATATCAAATCGAAGCCCTCGTCGAGACGCACGTGCTGGTCCTGGCCGCCGGCGGCTAGCCCCCGTGCTGGTCCTGGCCGCCGGGCGGCTAAGCCCCCGTGCTGGTTCGGCCGCCGGGAAACTTCGAAGAGCCCGTTCTCTCAAACCGTGAGGACTCAGAAACGATCAAGATATCAAATCGAAGCCCTCGTCGAGACGCACGTGCTGGTCCTGGCCGCCGGCGGCTAGAGCCCGTGCTGGTTATGACCGCCGGGCGGCTAGCGCCCGTGCTGGTCCTGGCCGCCGGAAAACTTCGAAGAGCCCGTTCTCTCGACCGTGAGGACTCAAAACGATCAAGATATCGAATCGAAGCCCTCGTCGAGACGCACGTGCTGGTCCTGTCCGCCGGGCGGCTAACCCCCGTGCTGGCCGTGGCCGCCGGCGGCTAGCACCCGTGCTGGCCGTGGCCGCCGGCGGCTAGCCCCGTGCTGGCCGTGGCCGCCGGCGGCTAGCGCCCGTGCTGGCCGTGGCCGCCGGGCTGCTAGCCCCGTGCTGGCCGTGGCCCGCCGGGCGGCTACCCCGTGCTGGCCGTGGCCGCCGCGGCTAGCGCCCGTGCTGGCCGTGGCCGCCGGGCGGCTAGCCCCGTGCTGGCCGTGGCCGCCGGCGGCTAGCGCCCGTGCTGGCCGTGGCCGCCGGGCGGCTAGCCCCGTGCTGGCTCGGGTCTTCGGACAACAATCTCGGTACACGAATCCAGTCCCGGCAATCAGAAGTCTGTACTTCGAGCCTTTCCGAAGTCCTCGCAGGACGAATCATCGAGATTCCGCGTACGAAACTCCGGTTCTTACTCCAATCTAAGACCATCGGAAACATTTCGGAAACTCGTAAGATATCGACGGGAAGGAAGATCTTAGATCTCGTACGAAACGCAATGGTCATCTTAAGACACCACTCGTCTCAACTCTACGAACGAACGAAGAACTTCCAAAGAAATCGTAGAAAACAACAGAAGTCCTAGAGACGGCCCAAAAGGGACCAAACGCGATCGACAGTCTTGCCTACGATTATCAGAGATAGATACGACGATTTACGTTTATCTTTACGTAACAAGATGAATGCTAAATCGACGGAAGGATAAATGTCAATTTCCCGAAGATAAATGTCAAGTTTCCCGATAAACGTGGAGGCCGACGAAAATGGAAGAAAGCCCGCCTTGCGGCCCAGAAGGAGAATAGACCGTCATAAGAAGGAGTATATAAAGGAGCTTTGGGAGAGGAAAAAGAAGAGAGCAAAAAATCAGGAAGAGAGAGAGAGCAAAATCCTAGAGGGAAAGCAGATCCGAGATTTTAGACTGAGGGAACTTAGAACTTAGGTGGTTAGACTAGCAAGGCATGACCTAGACGTCTGGCGCCCTCCGTTCTGCCTTCATTCTTGTCCGCAGACTTCTGTTCCCTCGGAAGAATCTAACAATTCTTTTACTCAGAGTTCTGCACATAGAAACCCTAGGCGTTATTCTTGAACGCCCGTTTCTATGACAAACGCTCGTACTAGACGAACTCCGCCAGGCAGTTCGATCTCTTGTTCAAATCTTTCCAACTGAACTACGTCCGACTTGATCCTCGAAAGGGGTACGTAGGCAGCCTTTCTCAAGGTCCAGTCCCACTCTTAACAAACCCTTGTTGTACTTAGAGTTCCGCACATAGAAACCCTAGGCATTATTCTCGACATGCCCGTTTCTATGACTAACGCTCGTACTAGACGAACTCCGCCAGGCAGTTCGATCTCTGTTCAAACAACTCCAACTGAACTACGTCCGACTTGATCCTCGAAAGGGGTACGTAGGCAGCCTTCCTTAAGGTCCAGTCTCAAATCTTAATAAAACCTTTCTGCATTTATTTGATCACTTGTCGTTGGTTGTCGCAGAGAATCCGGACCTTCAGGGAAAGTTAGGTTTACTTAGCTTTCCTCCGTTTTACTTAATCAAAATCGACAGTGCGAATTTCGGTTCCCACAAGTTCCTCGCTCCATTTAGAATTTTTGAGATCGAGTCTCTTTTTTAGTTTGTTTAGTATCATTTTACTCGCGGCTTCGGCGTGTCCGCTACATTTCGGGTATCGAGGGCTTGCAAATTTTTTCTTGATTTTCCATTTGTCGCAGAAATCTTTAATAACTTTTGAGATGAATTGGGGTCCGTTATCTGTGACAATTTCGTATGGAAGACTGTGCCGACACACAATGTTTTTTCAGATGAATCTCGTCACTGTAGTTCCATTGATATTCTGGTATGCTTCAGCCTTGGTCCATTTTGTAAAGAAGTCGGTCATTACTAATATGAATCGTAGTTGTGCCGGTCCCGATGAGACGAAGGGTCCCACTATATCCATTGACCATTTCATGAATGGGTATGGTGACGATATTGTTGATAGCTTTTGCGTTGGTTGGTGTATCATGGGTGCATGTCGTTGGCATCTGTCGCACTTTGATGCGAACTGTTCGCTGTCGCTGACTATAGTTGGCCAGAAATAAGCGTGCTTTTTGATCTGATTGCTAAGGATCGTCCGCCCGAGTGATTTCCGCACGATTCGTCGTATATTTTCTTGAGGATGGTCGATGCCTCTTTTGGTGATGCACATAACAGATATGGTTCACCGAAGGTTCTTTTGAATAATTTTCCTTCCATAATGCAATAGCGCGAGCTTCGGGCTTTTATTTTTCGGGCCTCCCATCTTTCCGCCGGGAGCTCTCCTGTTTCGATATAATTGTGTATTGTGATTCTCCAATCTGGTCTGCTTTCGAGTTCTTTTTGGAAAGCCTTGTGTGGCTCGTTTTTTATTTCGTGATCAGGTTCCTCTTCGAGATTTACACGAGCAGGTGTTGCTCTCGTGGCGACTCCTGATCGGGTTCTCCGGGAAGATTCGTCAGGATTTCTTTCGCTTTGTGAAATCCCGAGTTCTTCCTCTCCGAGGTCATGAGTATTACTCTGAGATCTACTGCGAGTGACGATTTCTCCAATTAACGGGAGATTGTCTTCGTCGTTAGTGATCCCTCTACGCGGAAGATCTATAGTGGGTTGATCTATGCCTTCTACTGGTATTACCCTTCTTATGGTTGGATTCGACGTCGATGCTAACGCGGCGAGGGCGTCTGCTGACGAGTTTTTCTTCCCTCGGAATTCTCGTAAGCTCGAACTCGTCGAACTGTTGGGCGATCCCGCGTAGCACTGCCAGGTAAGCTTCCATCCTTTTGTTTTTGGCTTCGTACTCTTCGTGGAATTGGCTCGTGACGAGCTGCGAGTCGCTGAAGGCGCTTATTTTCCTAGCGCTGATGCTCTGAGGGAGTCAAAATCCAGCGATCAGGGATTCATACTCGGCCTCGTTGTTCGATGCGTTGAAGCCTAGACGGAAATACTGCTCGATCATTTCTCCTTTTGGGGATTCGAGTTGTATCCTAATACCTGACCCTTGCTTTGAGGAGGCTCCGTCAACATGGAGTCTCCATTTCCGGGTTTTGTCTGTAGCATCAGTTTCATTTGGAACAAGCTCGATAATAAAATCTGCTAGTACTTGTGCTTTCGAGCTCGTTCGACGTTTGTATTCGATGTCGTACTCTCCGAGCTCGATTGCCTATTTTGCTAGCCTTCCGGATTGGCTCGGGCTATGCAGAACCGTTCACAACTGTTGTGATGTCATTACAATGATCGAGTGGGATTGGAAGTACGGTCTTAATTTTTGTGCGGCGTTCACTACCGCTAAGGCTAGTTTTTCCATTACGGGATACATTGTTTCAGCATCAGAGAGAGATCTGCTGACGTAGTATACCGGATATTGTTCATTGTTTTACTCACGGACTAGTACTCCACTTACCGCGTGCTCCGAGGTCGCAACGTATAGGTATAGGAGTTCGCCATGGATGGGTTTAGAAAGGATGGGGGGCTCGTTTATGTAGGATTTGAGCTCGCAAAGAGCGTTGTATTCCGCGTTCCGTTCGAACTTCTTTTTTCCTTTCAGGAGGTCGTAAAACGGAAGACATCGATCCGTCGATCTCGAGAAAACGATTTAATGCAGCGATCTTTCCTGTGAGTCTTTGTACATCTTTAATCGACTTCGGGATAGAGTTTCGATGAGTGCTGAAATCTGTTTGGGATTGGCTTCGATTCCTCTTTTTGTCACGAGATATCCGAGGAATTCTCCAGACGCCACTCCAAACGTGCACTTGGTTGGGTTTAGTTTCATTCCGAACTTATTGAGAATGTTGAAACATTCTTGGAGTTGGAGAACGTGGTCGTTAGCCACTGAAGATTTTACCAGAATGTCGTCTATGTAGACCTGCATCGTTTTACCTAATTGGTGGAGAACATCTTATTTACCAACCTTTGGTAGGTAGCTCCGGCGTTCTTCAATCCGAAGGGCATTACTTTATAACAGTACGTTCATCGCTCGGTGATGAAGCTCGTTTTCTCTTGATCCTCGGGGTTCATGAGGATTTGGTTGTATCCGGAGAAGGCGTCCACGAAGGAGAGTAGCTCGTGTCCAGTCGTGGCTTCGACCAATCGATCTATATGAGGTAATGGAAAACTATTCTTTGGACATGCCTTGTTTAGGTCTGTGAAGTCAATGCAGACTCTCCACTTCCCGTTCTTTTTCTTGACGACGACTGGGTTAGCGAGCCAGTCTGGGTATTGGACTTCGCGAATCGATCCGATTTTTAACAATTTATTGACCTCGTCATTTATTGCCTTGGCTTTTTCTGGCCCTAGTTTTCTTCGTTTCTATTTGATCAGTTTAAATGTGGGGTCGGCATTTAGATCATGTGATGCGATGCCGATATCGATACCCGACATGTCGGCTGCAGACAATGTGAACATATTGATATTGTTTCTTAGAAAGACTATTAAGTTATCTTTAATTTTTGGTTGGAGATCGCGTCCAATGCTAACGCATTTCTACAGTGAGCGAGGGTCTAAGGAGACGGTACATGCGAGATCCTTTTCGGGGTCTCTTGTTAGGGATCTCGTACCACTGGTTGGTTCGTTCCTTGCGAGAACATCTTGCGGTACCCTGTCATGTAGTAGGATCGTGATTGCCTTTGGTTACCGTAGATGGTTTTCTCCCCGGTTGGAGATATAAATTTTACGCACTGGTGATAAATCGAGGGTACTGCCTTCATTCGATGAAGCCAAGGTTGTCCTAGGATGGCATCGAAAGGCGAGAGATCGTTCATCACTGAAAACTCGGTTTCTTGTTCGAGGTCGTATGTTTTGACGATGATCGCTATATTCCCTAATAGGGGTACGCTGCTTCCCCCGAAGCTAAAGAGAGGAGGCGCATATTTATCAATCACCACGTCAGGTCGATCGATTTTCTCGAGGGTTTCGTGCGACAACAAGTTGGCTACGCACCTAGAGTCAACGAGGACCTTCGAAATGGCTACGCCGGCGAGTTCTATCGTGATGGTCAGAGCATCATGATGGGGCATATCGAGTTTGGCATTTTTCGTATTGAGAGAAGGTTATCACGTTTTTATTTGAGGTCGTTTTTCCTAGTCGATGATCGCTTCCTGATTCAGGAGCAGAGTGACGATCGCGGGATGCTTGGAGGTCGTAGATCGTTTTGATCTCGATCTGTTGAATCCTTGTCCTTGTTGGTTAGGATCCATAATCGTGCTTAGAAATCTTAGATCGGGTTCTTAGCAAGGATGTTTTTTCGTTTATCTTTCCCACAGTTGGCGCCAAAATGAAGAACCTAAAGTCTACACTCAGTATTTTGTAGTGTTTGTAAAGTAAATTAGGGAATGAAAAAGGATGTAGGCAACGATATCCTTAGAACACAACGATGTAATCGGAAATCAGTTGACAAAAATTGACATTGATTGAATAAGAGATCGATTACAAGGAATAACAAAGAGATCGATTATAATAAAGAGATTGAACAAGATCGGCTTCTAAGATAAAGTAAGAAAGGTAAAAGTGTGTGATATGCTCTCTCTCTAGGATTTTCGTTGTGTCTCAAACGTCGATCTCTCTCTCCTTTTATAGTCTTGACTTCGCATCTCCGTAACGGACTCTGCGATCTCCGACTCCTCCATCGACTTCGTCATCACATCGAGCTCCTCTTGCGGGCCTCAATCTTGACGCCGGTTATTCTGGGACAGGCCCATTAGCCCGATTGCCCAAAATTGGGTCCAACAACGCGCGGACCAACTATGGGCCTTATCATCAAAACCCATTAGGTTAAGTGCTGATACAAAGAAGGAGACATCACGATAGAGATCTCTAAGCCAAGCTTCTGGGAGGCACGAGCCTCAAGCATCCAAGAAGGCTTCCATGGTGTCTCTTAGAGGATAGAGTAAGCTAGAGATGATATGTTGTTCTAATCTTATCTCTTAGCCATGTACTTCTCTTGTAATCTCTTTATACTCTCTATGGTTTGCATACCCATAAATAGAGAGAGTCTATGGTCCCATATGCTACAAATCTCCCAAGGAAGTTTTGTTAAGAGTTTAGATTGACTCTACAAGTGGTATCAGAACTATAAATTCCGCAATAGGATCTGTTGTCGGTTGTGTCTACAGAGATTTTTTTTCTCCGGCAGTCGTATGTGGTTCATCAGAACTAAACCTCTCTCCTGAGGTTTTGTAAAGTTTTCCCTCATGCAAGTACTAGTTTGCCTCACCGTGACCTCTTCCCTGGAATTTTCTCCATTCGTTCAACAGATTTACAAAGCCATATCTCTTGGTGGTGATGACATCGTACTCAGTGTGGGGCTATATTTTCTCTGCATTTCTGATCGGACCCTCCGGATCTGATCTTATCATGGACAACCCACAAAGAACAATCTCACCAACCATCTTATGCAGTTGCAGCTCTTTACCTTTACTTGATTAACAGTTCGGCTTGTTCTTTTTTTGATGGTGTTACTCTAGGTCGATGTTTGACCCTGCACCCACCTGTCGTTTTCCCTTTCTCAAGCCAACCAAAAAGGACAGGATTTCTTTGTCAACGTCGGGAGATAAATCATCTGGATCCCAACATTTTTTTTTCTCCGACAAACCTCTGGTATCCCTATACCCCCAGCCATAGAAATCCTTGGACCTGTTTGTTCCATCTCATTCGTGATGGTCAAAGCTGACATTTCTCTACTTTTCTTGTCATATAGAGGCCTTGGCGCATGATGCATCTTGAAAATGTGAGCCGGTCCAAATTCAGATTAGTGGAGAAAGTATGACCCTTAACATGTGTTTTGGGTTTGCTTTCATTAATTAAATGAACAAATATTTTCACTGAGTTCATTGTGGATTCTACCCAAATCGTTTTGCACAAGTTGTCATATCTCTCTTTATTGAAGAGATTAACGGTGTGTTGAATAATTCCGATTCTTTCATAATTCTCTTTTGAAGAGAAAACATTATCACCATACCTTCTTTTCATGAAAGGAGAAGTTGTTTCAGCCTTGTTTCCGAGCAAAGTTTGCAACTTATATAACAGTTTGTCATCTTGTGTAGCGCTCTCCGCGGGGCCAGAGGATGCAATCGAGATTAATTATGTTTTTAGGTAAGGGTTGAATTTCAACATCACAATATGCGATAAATTTTCAGCTGTCCAACTGTCGTGAAGACTCGTCTTGTTTTGAATTCGTTGTCATCTTCTCACGAAGATCTATCTATTTGCATTTATGTTGTTGTTCTATGTTATGATTTGTATCAAATAGGATGCTGAATTCCTTCTTTCGTTTTTTTAACACAATTTTTTTTCACTAATTAATTTCATAGACTACAATCATAAGAGGAAGTTAAGCATCCTCTTGAAAGAGAAAAATAAACTACAACAGCAAAAGAAACTAAACAGGATAATTCTTCAAAGGAAGTTGACAGTGAATTCAAGCCGAGACTTGAATGCATAGATAAATCTTTTACGAAAGAGTCGAACAGCAGAGATTTAGTCACATTTTGTAGTGACGTTGAGAGCCAATCCTCACCAACGAGACAGACCGAAGTAGTCTCAATTGCACCTTCGGGCCCCGTACAGACTGCTTCACAAGATAACAAACGGGTGAGTAAGCTGAAACACATGCTCGGTAAAAGACCCGAGATATCATCTCTTTTCATCGAAAAAAGGAATGGTTGTGAAATACTCTCCTTTTTTTAGAGGAGGATAGTGAACCCACCAAAAAAATCTTCATAAAAGAAAGATATAGCAATAATCTCACGACCCTGATGAACCCATCATAAATTATTAATTTACCCAGAAATACCATCACTCTAGTAGATTGTCGCAGGTTCAAAGTCATGGACTTGAGTTTTGGTAAGTGGGCATATGGACTTGCATCTTCAATAATAGTATTGGTCGAGACCCAACTACTTTTGAATATCATTTCTGAACGAAGACGGCTTAGACGGAGATGATGTAGATTTCGGATGAAAGATGGAGGAGAGGAAGTTGAATCGAACAAGTACACGGTGGCGGAGCGAGTGGGAGTGATTTCGACGAAAGGGGAAGCAAAGTCCAAAGAGAACCTTTAAACAGAGGATCGCGAGCAGAGACACAACTTGAGACGGCTTTCCGGGAACCCCAAGAGAAGCGAGCTGCAGAACAAACGGAGGACAACGAACACGAGCCTGAGACGGCTTTCCGAGAATCCCCATAGAAGCGAGCGGCAGAACAAACGGAGGACAACAAACACGAGCTTGAGATGGCTTCTCGAGAATCCCCATAGAAGCGAGCGGCGGAATAAATGAAGGACAACGAACACGAGCTTGAGACCAAGCAAGTTGAACAGGAGCTTGAGACCAAGCAAATCGAACCCATCACAGAAGAAAACAGATCCGGTGCAGAGCAAAGAAGAACCGGACCAGGAAACACGACGTAGACAACGTTGAAGCTAGAAAGGAGAAAAGAGGAACAACGGCGACGCCGGCGAGCTAAGTCGCCGCCGACATCGAGAATCGAACTCACGAACGGTGCCTAGGAAACCGTGGCGGAGAGAAAAAGGAAACTATCTGAGTTTCCTTCTTTCGTTTATATCCAAACAATTTAAGTAATGAAAGTAAGCAGTCTTCCAAAAAGAATTTCGTTAAAAGTTAAATTTCATATAACATTATTTCAACGTACAATAACCTTACAATAACATAAAAGTTTCCTTTCGAATTAGAGAAATAACAAAATTTATGTCCTTTTTGGCTACTGATTCAGCAATCAAAAAACATTAAAAAGAACATAAATCTGGAGAACTTAAAAACTTTTCACTGTAACAAATGAAACACAAAGAGATCAATCCAAGAGAGGATTCCTCTACTGTGGAGCAGGACACTTGAAGTCACGAGGTGGAGTCTTACCACAGTCGATAAGAAGCTCAAGAGCAATGGGAATAACCAGGTCAATATTGAGAAGCCTGGCTCTAATGCTGGTACAAAGACAAACCGCTGCGTCAAGATCCACTAAACCGTCAAGAAGCGGGCAACATTTCGCCTTGGCATAGCCTTTCCCTAGTCCAATGTTAATCAAACCGCCTAGCACGTCCACACATGCGCCTAGCTTCAGCACGTTGATTGAGCAAGTCTTAGGCTTAGGCGTTAGTGCTGGAGGTGGAGGAGGACATGGGGTTGGTGGCGGTGGAGGAGATGGGGTTGGCGGTGGCGGTGGCTTGACGTATGGTGGTGGGGGCGATGGGTTGGGGTGGCGGTGGCTTGACGTATGGTGGGGGGGGCGATGGAGTTGGTGGTGGCGGTGGCTTGACGTATGGTGGTGGGGGCGATGGAGTTGGTGGTGGCGGTGGCTGGATGTGTGGTGGTGGCGGTGATGGAGTTGGTGGTGGCGGTGGCTGGATGTGTGGTGGTGGGGCGATGGAGTTGGTGGTGGTGGTGACTTGACGTACGGTGGTGGTGGCTTGACGTACGGTGGTGGTGGCTTGACGTACGGTGGTGGAGGCGATGGGTTGGCGGTGGTGGTGGCTTGACGTACGGTGGTGGAGGCGATGGGGTTGGCGGTGGTGGTGGCTTGACGTACGGTGGTGGGGGCGATGGGGTTGCCGGTGTTGGTGGCTTGACGTATGGTGGTGGGGGGGAAGGGGTTGGAGGTGGCGGTGGCTTGACGTACGGGGGTGGGGGACATGGGGTTGGTGGTGGTGGTGGCGGTGGCGTGGGGGTGGAGGGCATGGATTGTGCGGTGGTGGAGGCGATGGTTTGGGAGGGTCACTACATTCGCAAGCGTTAGATATGGCGAGGAAACCAAAAAAGAAGTATCACAAAGGAGAGATTTTGTTTGTGAAGAAGCCCCATCTTGAGGTTTAGGGTTTGGTTCAGAGAGGAAATGATGAAGTAACTATTGAGTGTCTTCCTCTTTATATAGTGGTACCGAAAGGAATTTCTAAGATAGTTTTTTTTCTCTTTATGATAATTAATGTTCTCATTATCATCATCGTGATGATATGAACGTGCCAAATTGCGTTTTAAATAAGAGGACGACTGAAGTTGGAGTATAATATAATTACAATATACGTTAACAAAAATAAGTACGTAAAAGGCAAAAGGGTCTCGTCAGAGTTTCCGGAGTTTCCGTATGTTCGCGTAGTTGTACAAATTTGTGTGGGCCAATACTCAATAGTTACATTTCTTTTACATTGACTCAAGTTCTTCTATTACCACCGCTTGGTTGGTGACTGAAATATGTTAAAGTGAAATATTTGTTACTTATACAATGTATCATAAGCAAAATTTACATATTTGCTATAGCCGCTAAGGTTGGAAAACCAAGTGGCACTAACACATTTCCAAAAAGAATCGACAATATGGAGCTTTTTTTTTGGAAATGTTCGCGGTCTAAACAAATCTATAAAACAAGAAGTGGATTGAAGAGATGTAGTTTGATTTTGGTTGCTTGATAGAAACAAAACTGATAAAAAAGAAAAGTTCCAAAGATGTTGGGAAATATTTTTAATAATTGATCGATCTTAATATAAATATAGTAGGCTAGGAAAATGGTTTGTATGGAGGAACAACGTGAGACTCACTCCGTTCGTTAAGAACAATCATGTAACGCCCCGACCCGTCCACGGCTAATGGGCCAGCCACGCCCTATCTCTCGGCTAGTGGACCCCATCCTATCTGACGGCCGGTCGTTAATTTTCCAAAGGCTCGAAATCATCGTTTACTGACCTTGCAATCACCACCCGACCTTTCTCCGTGCTTTGGCCTCACTCACACGGTATCGCGAATCACTTCCCGATAGGTCACCCATCCTTTCACTACTCCATCCCAAGCACGCTTAACTCTGGAGTTCTAAACGGATGTGTGACGGAAAAGGTAAGTCGACTTTGGTAACATAGGTAGCCAAATCAATTCTCTTAAGCCTTTCCGTATATCACAACTCGGGATGTTACAATTCATCCCCTCTCAAAGAACGCAACATCCTCGTTGCGTCCTATGACAGGTCTCAAGACGCCTCTCAGGTCAGAACTGAGACAGCTAACCAGCTCTGATACCACTTGTAACGCCCGACCCGTCCATGGCTAATGAGCCACCCACGCCCGCTATCTCGGCCCGTGGGTCCCATCCCATCTGACGGCCGGTCGTTAATTTTCCAAAGGCTCGAAATCATCGTTTACTGACCCTGCAATCACCACCCGACCTTTCCATGTGCTTTGGCCTCACTCAAACGGTATCGCGAATCACTTTCCGATAGATCACCCATCCTTTCACTACTCCAGTCCAAGCACGCTTAACTCTGGAGTTCTAAACGGATGTGTGACGGAAAAGGTAAGTCGACTTTGGTGACATAGGTAGCTAAATCAATTCTCTTAAACCTTTCTGTATATCACAACTCGGAATGTTACAAATCAAATGATCACTTGTTCGGTGAAGCTGAAATCAATGGAGAAAGATTTTTTTTTTCTGTTCGTTTGTTTATGCATCAAACGAGGAGAAAGAGAGAAAGGAGCTGTGGAGAGATTTATGTGATCACCATAATGCTCCAATAATTGGCAATAAGCCATAGATGATTTTTGGCGATTTTAATAAAGCTTTGGACATGGCAGAGCATTCAAATTTTGATAGCTTACTTATGGTCACTTCAGGAATGAGAAGATTCCAAGATATGGTCAACCAATGCTTTCTAGCTGATATGTCTTATTGATATACCATGGATTTTATCCGTTTTTAACAATGGTATACTAGTATTTTATTATATATTTAATCTGTTTTCTAGCCTGTTAGGTACGTTTTCAGGTTCAGGAGCATTTTGTGAGAAAGTGATGTTTTTGGAGCATTTTGGAGTGCAAGAGATGATACACCCGAGTTGACCATTCAAGACTAAGTCGGAAGTCAACATTGCGATTATAATTGATCGATACTCATCTTGAGTTGTCGATCGATGTAGCTGAGAAGATCCGCGTACTAGAAGATTATAATCGATCGATACACATTCAGTGTTGTCGATCGATATCGAGGACGAAATGGTTTAGCCGACTACTTCACCAAAACTTCACCAAATTACAAGATTTCCCCTGACGAGTTTTTAACCTAATGGAAATGCTTAAATACTCATGCTAAGTGTTTTTGACGGCAGAACTGGAGAGACTTTGAACCTTGAAGCTTTTAACAACCCTCAAAGCAGAGAGTGTGAGAGAGAGACTAGAGTTTTATTTGTGCTTGAGAGATTGGATAGATTTCTCATCTCCTTTTGTATTTCTACTTTATTCTATCTATGCAATTCTTTCATCTATCTATTGTTATGAATTGCTTAGCTATGTCTGAGTAGTCTACTTGTTAGATCTAGGGTTTGAATAGGTTTGTGGGATTAGCCCCAAACTATAATTGCTAAGTTGTGATACTCATCAAATGGATTGCACCCTATGCTTGTTTTAGATTAGCTAACTAGAACATAGATCACTAGGATCTTAGATTATCTTGAATTATCCATTTGAGCGATGCCTGTCTCCCGTTGAGAAGAACGACAGTTCCTCCTTGAGACCTTGTGGTCATATTCGGCTCGCGCCTAGGCAGATCTAGAAGCCGTCGATCGATATCCCGACAGGTGAATCGATCGGCGCTGCGAAAGGTGTATCGCTCGATATCTCAAAAGGATATCGATCGACTCTTTTTCTGTGTCATCATGCGAAAGGTGTGGCCAGAGATCTAGATATTTTAACCAGTGATACATCACATATGTTAAGCGGCTGAGATCTATAGTATCATGCAAGCAACTTGTTAAAGCATTTATAGAGATTATAATCTCCATTCCTGAATAGAAACTCTATGTCTAGCACTCTTTATCACATTTAAACAACCCATCATATTGTTAGTTAGAGCAACTACCTTGCTCATTTTAGGAATTGTTATTTTCATTTCTATTATATAAACCAACCTTGCCTAGGATTGATTAGTAGATTTTATTTAATTGGTTCCCTAGCTCCTCGTGATTCGATCCCTAAGTACTACAGCTGTACCTCTTATTTGAGAGAGTAAGCTCTACTGGATAATTTGAGCACTAAATCACGTCCAGACATCCTAAATCACGTCCAGGACAACCACAACACCAACACAAGGGAGGATACAGTTCCTCAACACTTCGGTAAACCTAGACATTCACCATCAATCGACATCGTTTCAACACCATCGATCGACGGTGGATATCCCAGATCGATCGACATACCAAGAGTCAGATCGCCCGACAGACGATTGGAGTTTGGACGACGTGCCTTCAATACTGATGGATCCAGAAGATTCAAGTGGGAAGCTAAGGATGAATATGGTGTCTACAGAGATGAGTTTGGCTATGCTAGAGGAGTTGATGGTGAGATCATCCATGTTACCAAGGAGCAAGTAAAGAGATTCTGGATAGAGCATCTCTTTTTCACAGAGGTTGCTTACGCCTTCCAATACACACACGCCCTTACATGCATACACACCACCACCAGTACCCTACAGTAGAGAGGAGATAGATGATATGGTGACTGATGTATGGAGAGCTCAAGCACACCTTGAGGCAAACATGAACACATTGGTGGAAGACACTATCCAGCCTTTGGATGTCAGTTACAAGGACTTCCAGAATGATATGGCTGAGATAAGAGTGGAGCTTGGAAACATATTGACCATTCTTGAGAAAGAGGCTATGCCACCAGTATCGACCGACAGAGTACGAGTACCATCGGTCGACATCGGCAAGACTACATCCATGGACCAACCAGAATGTTCATCACCTAAGAAAGATGAATGGGAGGTTGCTTACATCAATACACGGATTGGAGACGTCTACAGCCCTCTCAACAACAATGTCGAATGGTTAAGCAAGAGGATCGATCTTCTACAGAAAGAGTTGGACACAATTCGCCAGAATGACCAAGCTCAGAATGCTACTTTTCCATCGATCGACGCACTGAACTCATCATCGATCGACACGAGGTTCGCAGAACTGGAAGATAGGATGAAATCGTACGTAAGGAAGCATGAACTTTTCAGTTCACCTATCCAGCGATTCCAGGCCACAATGTCACGACAGCTGAACGAGCTACAAAGAGACATGAGCATAGTTCAAGATCATCTTGGCCTTCGTGACAACACGGCAACATCGATCGACAGGTCTAGAGCAACATCGATCGACATCGAGCCACCACCAGCGAGAAGAGAATGCACTACAGCAGCGGTTGATGAACTTCGACATGAGCTGTACGAGGCTATGGATGCCATGGAGAGGAGACTCCACGGGACCTGTGATACCATTGATTATACTGTTAACGAACGAGTTAACAGCCTATGCAGAACTACTCGCCATATGAAGGGCAATATACGTACTATGCAGTACCAAGGACAATGCTCTCAGTCGATCGACACAGTAGATTCCGAGTCGACCGACAGACCCCTCAGCGAAATGACCGACGCGCATCTCGTCGCATCGATCGACACCGAGTCTTTGGCAGACCGAGATCAGTTTATTCTTGACAGGATCGATGCATTACAGAGTGAGCTGAAATTATTGTCCGTACATACCTACCAGACCATCGACAGGAAGGTTGACAACATCGAATACATCGAGAATTCTGTGAGGAAACTTCAAGATACAGTCCTCCAGATAGATAAGAAACAACTACGAGCGGATGATGCCACAAGAAGCTTCGTCGCCACATGGTTCAATAGTAGGAGACATAAGATTGATGATTGCTGTCCGGCAATTAGCAGTTTCTGCACCCCATGAGTCACTCACCTACCACAGTCAAGCTAAATGACTATAACAAAGCGCTGAGTGGGAGGCAACCCACTATTAGGTTTTCTTTTTCTTTATTTTATTTGATTTTTCATTTTTTCTTTTATTTTTTTTTCGGATTTATTTTGCAGTTTTATTAGATTCAAGTAGAATGATAATTTCATCGACCGACATTCACCATTCATATCGCTCGACACCACACGACCATTACTAACGATCGACGTATACCACTACGAATCGATCGACATCTTTTCGATCAGGTTTGTTCATTCTAACTTGTTGTATTCATTAATTATGCTTTATTTTATTTACCTCACCACCGGCTGTGTTACACTGGGACAGTGTAATTTAAGTCTGGGGGGGGGAGTTTACTAATATGTGTTTTTATTTTGGTTTTTATTTAAATTGTTTTTCAAAATTATTTTTCGCATAAGTATTATAGGAACATTGATATGAATTTATATTTGATTGTCTGACCACTCTTTAGCACCATTCTAGATTACTGATTGCAGATAGTACTAAAGATGCTAAAGTGGATCAACTTGCCATCTATATTCACTAGCTAAGATTGTTTGAAGGAACCAAATCTGACCTCCAACACTAATACGGACTTATTTGCTTGTCTTGGGGCTTGGATATCACTGGATCGGAATCCTCCTACAAGTCTGGAAGGTAAAAAGTCTGTGTGTTTCTGGTTCCCTTCCTTCTCTCTCTTCGGCATCTCGAGATCTAAGTTTATGTTATAAAAGATTGAAATGATTTCTTGAGAGGCAGAGGGGTAGGAGTGATTCCTGCGACCCCAGTATTCTAAATCTCAAGGATGATCACACATTGTGGAAACGAGGGATATGTTGAGTACCGAACCCCATTATTCGCTACACTTTGCCAAAAATGTATGAGTTACAATGCAAATGTCAATGAGATGGACTAGATGACCTATGTGGCATCGAAATCTGTTGAAATTGAAACTAATAAGAGATTCAGAGAAGAGAGAAGCGGGGAGAAAGGGATCAGAGAAGACTACCTGTGTGTTCAGATACTTGTTTGAGTTGAATCCATGTGTCCTTTAATCGATACTCCCAAGGTAAAGCCTGCACTTTTATTTTATGTTAAGAAATGAGGTTAGTAGAGGGGAATGTCAGATGAGAATTGCTAAGTTGTTGACTAGATGAGTTTGGTTGCTAAGCTAGGATAAGGCAGAATGAACTTCTGTGATTAGGATGTTTAGACATGAATTGCAAACCCGTAGAGTGATGACTTCAATATGTTGAATCCTTGAGTTCCTACTATTTCCAAACCTTTTCCAAAGACTACTGTTTTTGCTTGAGGACAAGCAAAGGAGTAAGTCTGGGGGAGTTGATATACCATGGATTTTACCCGTTTTTAACCATGGTATACTAGTATTTTATTATATATTTAATCTGTTTTCTAGCCTGTTAGGTATGTTTTCAGGTTCAGGAGCATTTTATGAGAAAGTGATGTTTTGGAGCATTTTGGAGTGCAAGAGATGATACACCCGAGTTGACCATTCAAGACTAAGTCGGAAGTCAACATTGCGATTATAATCGATCGATACTCATCTTCAGTTGTTGATCGATGTAGATGAGAAGATCCGCGAACTAGAAGATTATAATCGATCGATACACATTCAGTGTTGTCGATCGAAATCGAGGACGAAATGGTTTAGCCGATTACTGCACCAAGACTTCACCAAATTACAAGATTGCCCCTGACGAGTTTTTAACCTAATGGAAATGCTTAAATACTCCTGCTAAGTGTTTTTGACGGCAGAACTGGAGAGACTTTGAACCTTGAAGCTTTTAACAACCCTCAAAGAAGAGAGTGTGAGAGAGAGACTAGAGTTTTATTTGTGCTTGAGAGATTGGAGAGATTTCTCATCTCCTTTTGTATTTCTACTTTATTCTATCTATGCAATACTTTCATCTATCTATTGTTATGAATTGCTTAGCTATGTCTGAGTAGTCTACTTGTTAGATCTAGGGTTTGAATAGGTTTGTGGGATTAGCCCCAAACTATAATTGCTAAGTTGTGATACTCATCAAATGGATTGCACCCTATGCTTGTTTTAGATTAGCTAACTAGAACATAAATCACTAGGATCTTAGATTATCTTGAATTATCCATTTGAGCGATGCTTGTCTCCCGTTGAGAAGAACGACAGTTCCTCCTTGAGACCTTGTGGTCATATTCGGCTCGCGCCTAGGCAGATCTAGAAGCCGTCGATCGATATTCCGACAGGTGAATCGATCGGCGCTGCGAAAGGCGTATCGCTCGATATCTCAAAAGGATATCGATCGACTCTTTTTCTGTGTCATCATGCGAAAGGTGTGGCCAGAGATCTAGATATTTTGACCAGTGATACATCACATATGTTAAGCGGCTGAGATCTATAGTATCATGCAAGCAACTTGTTAAAGCATTTATAGAGATTATAATCTCCATTCCTGAATAGAAACCCTATGTCTAGCACTCTTTATCACATTTAAACAACCCATCATATTGTTAGTTAGAGCAACTACCTTGCTCATTTTAGGAATTGTTATTTTCATTTCTATTATATAAACCAACCTTGCCTAGGATTGATTAGTAGATTTTATTTAATTGGTTCCCTAGCTCCTCGTGTTTCGATCCCTAAGTACTATAGCTGTACCTCTTATTTGAGAGAGTAAGCTCTACTGGGTAATTTGAGCACTATCACTTATCATGGACTTCTATTTACATGGAGCAACAAAAGTGGATCTGGTCTCATCTCAAAAATTTGGACAGGGTTTTAGTAAATGAACTTTGGAGTCAAGTCTATCTTTCTTCTTACTCGGTGTTTGGAGTAGGAAGATGTTCTGATCACATGAGATGCCGAATTCAAATATCAACTCACAAAGTTAGGCTAACCGAAAGCCTTTCAAATTTGTTAACGCAGTAACTTCTCTTGATGACTTGCCAATGGTGCTTGATTATTGGACACATACAGAACCAATCTCCCTCTCTGCATCATCATTATTCAGTTTTTCTAAGAAGCTCAAAGGTCTAAAACCTTTAATTAGGAATCTGGCTAAAGAAATAATGGCTAACCCCGTGAAGAACTCAAAGAAGCTCATGCTGATCTCTGCCTCAAACAAGAAAAAAATCTGCTCCATCCATCATCTGAGAAATTGAAAGGGACAATACAACTTTTATAAGATGGGAATTAGTTTCTGGGTTGGAAGAAAATTCCGTAAAGCCGAGATCAAATTTCACTGGTTAACGATAGGGTATCAGAACAACAAAACTTATCATCAAGTTATTGCTACAAGAGAAGCAATGAATAGTATCACATAAGTCCTATGTTGAGATGGTACTTTAACTAGAGAAGAAGATGAAATAAAAGCACAAGCATCAGAGTTTCTGCAGGAATTCCTTCAACACCAACCAAAAGACTTTGAAGGCATGACAATGGACATTCACCAGAAGCTGCTTCCCTTCCCTTGCTCAGACTCTAATTCACTGGTGCTATTACTGACTGTTACTAAGGAAGAAAGAAAGGATGTTCTATTTGCCATGCCAACTAATAAATCTCCTGGACCAGGTGGTCTCAACGCAGAATTTTATAAATCTACATGGGGAATCATTGGATCAGAGTTTGTGACTGCAATTCAAGCTTTTTTGATAAAGGGTTTCTTCCTAAGGGGATAAACTCTACAATCTTGGCATTGATACCGAAAAACAGATGCGATGGCGAAGAAGGACTACAGACCTACATCATGCTGCAACGTCAGTTATAAGGTGATATCCAAACTCTTAGCCAACATGCTAAGAAGATCTTTCCGCAGTTTATTTCGGCAAATCAGTCAGCTTTTGTAAGTGAAAGGCTTTTTATCGAAGATCTTCTTCTGGCTTCTGAACTTATGAAAGATTATCACTAAGAAACTTTCTCATCTCCATGTACCATCAAAATAGACATATTAAAGGCAGGTAGTCAAATATCCTATCTGCAACTCCTTGCAGCAGTAAGATGCATCCCTATCAAGAGAGTATGAGAACAACTTGCAAAACATATAGTCTTCAAAGACACCATTCAGATTGACGCTCGTCATTAGTTCCTCAAATCACTCTTAATGGTCCAGGGGATGCTCATTAGGAAGACAATGAAAAGGGTGCTGCCCCACAAGAGTGTAGTACACGGGTTTAAGCTCAAAGTCATTTCTATGGAATGATGAAGTTTGAATTGCATACCTGTTAGCATAGAGCTGATCAGGTATGTTTTAATCTCCAAGTGTTCTCTGTTGAACAGCTCCACAATTTACCAACATTCTTAGCAACAACAATCACACCATGGATTCTGACCCCTTCTTCATCATTTTTTTCTCCAGATCTGTTGCGTGCATGACCATCTTGGTCTCGTAAGACTCCATGTTCATCAGCCACTAACACAAGCCGGTTAACCATTACTGGAGTTTCACATACGGTGTCCATCGCCACTGTATAGTGTAGCTCGACGCTCCTATCCGTGAGGTGTCGATAGATACTTCAAGGGTGTCGCTCAACACTGATCTTGTGGCCTTAGAGTTCATGCGTTCCAACTTAAGTATCTCATGGTTTGAATGATTCAAAAGATCTATTCCCTTGTTGCTTTTGGTATGGCAATGCATGTACCTGAAACACATAAGAAAAGAAAATAAGAAACAAAAAAAATAGTCTAAACCCTACACCTAGTCTAATGGTGAATGAAGAGTCCTCGCAAAAGGCACCAACCTTTGATATACTCAAATTTTTTCCTTGCGATACAACACTTATGGATCAAATCAACAGAGACTCTGATCACTCAATAGACTCATAGTTATTAGATTAAGCTAGATCAATAATTAAAAAGCAGTTAAAAGTAAGAAAGTAGAACGATTGTAAAACAGATGGAAGAAAGTGTATGATTCAGAGAAATTAATTATGTAATTCATAATTGCAGCCAAACAGATACCAAGGGTTTATGAAGAACACTTCTGGAACTCAAATAATAATAATCCAATTAATCAAATTTAGTTGAAATCCTAGAATCCAGATTTCTTTGCGAATAAGACAAAAAATAAGTTCAAGTTTAATAAGTTCACTAAATCCCCCAAAATATTTATTTACCTCATCAATATTAATTCACGGAATCTATAATGCTTTCACATCTACCAATTATCCTATGATCGAGATTTCAGATTGTTAATCCAAATCTAGCATTAAGAACAATAAAGGTGAAGAGTTATATAGATAACCCTAGCAACTCTATCAATTAACAATTTATCTTTAACTCTAAAGCTAACAGGTGGGTTACTCATCTGTGATCAATGAAAACATAATCAAAGTCAGTATAAATTGCATAGATAAAAGTAAGACATACTAGATTTCGAGATTAATCTCCGAAGGAGTACTGACTTGTCTCTTCAAATCCCTCTAAATATAAATCAAATGTAGCCTAAATAATGACTTAAGATAAGTATATATAAGTATAAATCATGTTCAATGGATCCTTTGCAAGTACTAGAAACTGTTGTGCCTTTTTGCAATTCTTTAAGACTTGATAAATTACTTGTTTTTTTGTAAGTAACGGGTGTCGAACGACACCCACCATGGGGTTGATCGACACAATACATAAATTCCAATCCACTTCAACTTTTTCGCATCAGTTCTCCTGATAATCCAAGCTCTCCAAAATCTCAAAAATGCTCCAAAATGTATATTAACTTGTAAAAATTATAAAAATAACTCAAAATATAATGTAAAGAGTCTAAAATAGGACTTATAACATGGTAAAAATCTATAAACCTATGATATATCAACACCTACACTTGGTAGGTTGCTAAATGGTAATCGTCTTTTTTGGTGAATGATTGCGATAATGAATTTGAGGCCAGACTTCTTATGTAAGGTATATCAGCCAGGGCTACATAGTTCTTCAGTTTCTCAGCATCTCATTCCTTCAAATCCTGATTGATGAGCTCGCTGACTCTCATGTTCGGATGCAGAGTGATATTCGTGTTCACGCACACCAATTAACCTAATGTGCACACTACCACAATCGAATGGTATGTCGATGTAGCACTTTAGGATCGAATCCACAGAGACCAACTCTTACACTTTATTTCTATTGGATCAATACTTAGCTAAAACAAATATGGGGTTTTGATTTAATGGTAACGTGCAAAGCAAGTAAAATAATATAAATGAGAATTCAATTTAAAGAGAAGCCAGCCTAGGGTTACTTCATCGGGTGTCAATACTTGTGAGCTAAACAATTATTCAAGTGCTAATAAGAACAGTCTAGAACTCGGATCACTCAAGTAGAACAGTCCACTGTCGTGGTACTGCTCCCTATGCTGATCGATCTCACCGTCTAACTGTCGTTGAGGTGAGAAGCGACAACAAGCAATAGAGATCAAGTCCGATAGGTTCACAGAACACCCTAATATCTACTTTCGCTGATTAGGGATGCAATGCTCATTCAAAACAGATCTAGCAACCTAAGCACTTTTGATGATCAGATTAAACCTATGATCTAACATTAAGCGGCCAGTTTAATGCAAGCAGTAAGAATGGTTATGAATGAAAACAATCGAGTGATTCACTTATCTATGTTTAGCTCATGAAATCAACACCCTAGGACCCTAGAAAAGCAAGCCGACTACTCAGCCATGAACAGAGAAAACGAGTTCATAGATGAATAATACTGCATAAATATAACAGAAACAAAGAGAGGGTTCAGGATAATCTTCTCTATGGAGAGAGAGATGGAGCCTTCTCCCTTTACAATAAGCAAATCCAATAATCTCAAAGTCTCCAATGGTTTCTTGTGTCTAGAATAGCGTAGAATGATGTAGAAAAATAGAAAAAGAAGTTATATCAAAAGCCACAGGCGGCCAGAGAGAAAAAGAGGATAATTAGGGCAAATCCCGAGATGTTGTATTTTCCTTATTCGTCGGGAACAACCGCGGGATCACTCCGTCTGCTTGTTCCGCTTGATCGGGAACAATCATCAGACTGTTCTGCGTGAAAATCACCAAACTGCACTGTTTTCTGCTTCTTTTGTTCCAGCAGGTCCATCTCCCATCCAGTGCAACTCCAGACCTGTAATGACTCGAAAAGGACTAGAAAGACTCGATAAAGACTTGAAAACCAATTAGAAAACATATATACAATGATGTGTAAAACACCATATATCAATTCCCCCAGACTTAGATCCTTGTTTGTCCTCGAACAAGACCAAGTATCAAAAACAGGGAGAAAGGTTTGAAAGTGTGGGAACTCTCCTATTCTCAGCAACCATACCTTAACCACGAATCTCTGAACCATACAAGCAGTAAACTAGGACAACACACCCTTACCAGAACCCCACTGACCGCTGTTCAAAAATCGGCTCCATACTCTACATCTCAAACCTGAAAAAGCAACACTATCGAGACAGAACTCCCTACATTCATTTAAGAGCAGCGTAAGCTTCTCATCACAGGCACTATTCAGGGTAGACGGGCTAGGTGTGGAACAGGCTAATTTTATGGTGGAGCTAAAGAGTGTTTAGGGGCTACCAACTTTTCGTAGTGGATGCAGGATATCGCGCAAAATAGTCGTGAGAGGACGGCTCCATTGATGTCCACAGCCCCTTACTCGTTTTGCTTTCTCAGGAGCGACTGTTCTTTCCGTTCGGGAACAATCATCAGACTGCTCTGCTTCTCATCCCTTCAAATTGATACCTACTCTTCTGCTCGACCTTTCCAGTGGCTCATGTATCCTGAATTCTTCTCCTTCTCCATCACCATATGCTAAACAAAATGAAAGATAGATTTTTTTTCTTTTTTTTTTTTTTTTTTTTTTTTTTACAAGCACAAAAAGAGATGGTGAGGTGACGAAGAAGGAGGTAACATGTGATGTCAAGGATGCCACTGGTGGTTTTGATTCAAATCATTCTGGTTCTCCACCCATGTTCTTGAACAGCTCATTGGTTATGGAGTGGTTGCTCCCTTAATCTGCTTGTTCTCCTTCTGGCTGAATCTGCGCAGCAGTAACGAGTAAGAGGCTGCGTCGATCCTTTCCTCTCCGACCTTTTTGCACATATCTGCACATATAACACTGAAAAACAAATGCATGAAGGTGGAATAAAGGCTAAGGTTCAGGGTGGGAACTAGCTAAAGATGAGCTAGCCACTCAGGAACAACAAGATGGATAGAAAGAATAAGAAGTCCTGAGTGTAGTTCTCGTTTCCCTGATCTAGTGCCCATAACAAGAAGAATTTCAGTCAAGATTAGGTTCAAGTTATTTGGAGTTAAGTCTACCCAGTGTAACCTGATCGGCTGAGAACTTCTGGAGAATCAAGTGAGATATGTCAGGGTGTTCCGGGTCCACATGTGTGTCTTTCGCCACTGCTAAGGTCACTGAATAAGACAACTAAAGCACGAGGTGGTTAGTGATCAACACAGAATAAGGTCCTAATTCCCACAAAACTTTGACTGACTTGATCCTAAAAACTGACTCAAACTGACTCAAGAGAAAAACAAAAGAAAGAAACGAGTTAGTAAACGACGAAGACCCTCCCCCAGACTTACTTCACAACGTCTCGGTGTGAAAATAAATCAGAGAGAAGGTGAAAACAAGAATTTACAATTTTTTTGGTCGAGATACTTACCTGGAGCGGGTGCTCCGAAAAATTATGGGTGTTCTGTCGCCAGATTTTCACCTGGGCGGTTGTTCTTGGCTCCTGCAGAACAGGGAGCTCCGTTTCTGCAACCCAGAATTTTTCGAAGTATCTCGAATTTTTCTGCTTTTTGACCTGAAACTCAATAAACTAAAACGAAAATAAGCAAACAAAAACAAAACCAAGTTATATTTACACTTACCAGTGGGTTGCCTCCCACCAAGCGCTTGGTTAAAGTCACTAGCTTGACTTGGTGACAGGGATCAGTCGGGTTGAGCATGAGGGCTTGTTCCAAAACAAGCTCCACAATCAGACATGTTCAGCTTCAAAACTCTGCTCAACAACCCTTTCACAGCAGCTTCTCCTTTCTCTTTCAGCTCATCAGTGAGAATAACTCTGACTTTAGAGAAAGGTTTAGAGGTACCCTTGCACTTTACCTCATATTCAATGGATTTCTCATCACACATGCAAGGTATCAAAGTCATGGTAGGATCTCTCCTGGTCCTTTTCTTCTGGACTTTTACATTCACCTTAGCATTCCCACTGAGTGTATGGGTATCAGTGTGAGGATCTCCATCCTGGACTTCCTTGATCTCACTGTTTTTCTCAAGCTCCTTCCTTGGAACAACCTTCAGCTTTTCTCCACTGAACACTGAGATGCAAGAGGCGTGTAGTTTCTGAAATCTGGTGGGAACAGCCTGATAGAAGACATTCTTGTTGATGTGGGAGAAGGAGACTCTCTTATTAGGCATATCAACGATTGCTCCCACTGTAGCCATAAATGTCCTTCCTAAGATCAAAGGCATCTCATGATCCTTGTTCATCTCAACAACCTGAAATTCAGTATGGAGAACACAGTCCCCAACTTGGACAGGAAGGTTGCGAATAGTGCCATAAGGAACTGCTCTGGAAGAGTTTGCAAAAGTCAGAGTCACCTGAGAAGGCTCAACATCAGCAATGCCCAACTTGTCTACAATCGCCTTTGAGACAAGATTCACACAAGATCCAGAGTCACAAAGAGCTTCCTCAAATTCTACTCCAGCAATGGAACATGGAAAAGCAAATTTTCCAGGGTCATCAACCTCAGGCAACACCTTCAGGTGTCTAGGTGGAATCGGATAGGGAACCTTAGGAACATAGACTCGCACTGGTGAAATATCAGTAGATCCGTTGGGAGCGGGAGCAGTCGCGGGAGCAGTCACTCTAGAGCTAGCAGACTGCACTGTTCTCTGTTCTGCGCCCATAACAGTCTCAGCGAACAGTTGTTTCGCTTGTTTTTCCTCAGATTTCTCACGTCTCTGCTCGGTTGCATTACAGTGCTCAACCCTAGGATTCATCACACTTTTTCCACGAATGATCTCTTGCTGTCTTTTAACAGTTTCAGCAGTTTGAGCGAGCTGAACATCAATCTTCTTTATGTGGTTGCTCACAGTATCATATTTTGAATTCAGTTCGGTGAACATGCTGTCCATCCTGGTGTTGATGTCTGTGGTAACCTGATTCAGTGCCTTGACCTGAAGTTGCTGGCTCTGGAGCATCTGCTGCATCATAATGTTCAGATTTTTCAGATCATCTGGCGGACTGTTCCCTGCAGTCGGAGCACTCGCGGCTGGAAAAACTTGCTGATTGCTCTGCGGGATGGTGTTCTGATACCCAGATCCTTGTGCCTGGTTGTTCTGCAGTAGCTGATCGACCTTAGCTGTTAGCTCATCAATTTTCTGGGTGTGTACACTGTTCCCTTTCTTGGAGCGGTTGCTCTCCTGATTCTCATTGGCTGAGCTAGCTGCCATGTTCTCAATCAGCTTGAGCGCTCCATCAGTGGTCTGAGTCATGAAGTCTCCATTGCTCGAAGAGTTTAGAGCACCTTGGTATTTCCAGTCCACCCCATCATAGAAAATGCCCAGGAGGTAATCATCATCAAATCCATGGTGAGGGCATTCTCTCTGGTAGTCATTGAAGCGCTCCCATGCGTCACAAAAAGGCTCATCATGGAGCTGTCTGAATAAAGTGATCTTGTTCCTCAATGCAGCTGTTCTCGCCTTAGAGTAGAAATGGTTGAGGAACGCTGATCGGACCTGTTCCCATGAAGTGAGAGAGCCGGTAGGGAGGGAGTTCAACCACCGTGCAGCTTTTCCATCAAGAGAGAATGGGAATAGCATGCACTTGATGTAGTCTGGTGGCACACCATTCGCACGAGTAAAACTGCAGACTTTTTCGAAATTCTCAATATGCTCCATTGGAATTTCTGCAGAGAGACCAGAGAACACTTTTCTCTGCACCAGATCAATCAGAGCAGGCTTGATCTCGAAGTCCTGTCTGGTGCAGAGTGGAGGAACAATGGCAGAGCGCGTAGTAGGAATGTTCCGCGGAAGGTTTCTCTCCCCGATTGGAACAGTCTGCGCTGCTTGTTCTGCCGCGCGAGAGCAGCCTGTTGAGCAGATTGTTCTGCAGCTGCTTGCTGAGCTTGGATGGTCTGCTGCATCTGAAGCATCTGCTGTTGCATCAGTTGCATTGCTGCAGCGAGATCATCTTGATGACCGTGATCACCCATGGTGGTGTCAGTAGGCCTTGGATGTTGTCTGTTCTGATTTTCTAAACCTTGCGATCTCATGCAACAAAGAGAAAAGAGCAAATTAGAAGTATTAGACTAAATAAATAACTGAAAAATAAAGGTAAAAAGATGGTCCCCGGCAACGGCGCCAAATTGATATTCGTGTTCACGCACACCAATTAACCTAATGTGCACACTACCACAATCGAATGGTATGTCGATGTAGCACTTTAGGATCGAATCCACAGAGACCAACTCTTACACTTTATTTCTATTGGATCAATACTTAGCTAAAACAAATATGGGGTTTTGATTTAATGGTAACGTGCAAAGCAAGTAAAATAATATAAATGAGAATTCAATTTAAAGAGAAGCCAGCCTAGGGTTACTTCATCGGGTGTCAATACTTGTGAGCTAAACAATTATTCAAGTGCTAATAAGAACAGTCTAGAACTCGGATCACTCAAGTAGAACAGTCCACTGTCGTGGTACTGCTCCCTATGCTGATCGATCTCACCGTCTAACTGTCGTTGAGGTGAGAAGCGACAACAAGCAATAGAGATCAAGTCCGATAGGTTCACAGAACACCCTAATATCTACTTTCGCTGATTAGGGATGCAATGCTCATTCAAAACAGATCTAGCAACCTAAGCACTTTTGATGATCAGATTAAACCTATGATCTAACATTAAGCGGCCAGTTTAATGCAAGCAGTAAGAATGGTTATGAATGAAGACAATCGAGTGATTCACTTATCTATGTTTAGCTCATGAAATCAACACCCTAGAACCCTAGACAAGCAAGCCGACTACTCAGCCATGAACAGAGAAAACACAGAGTTCATAGATGAATAATACTGCATAAATATAACAGAAACAAAGAGAGGGTTCAGGATAATCTTCTCTATGGAGAGAGAGATGGAGCCTTCTCCCTTTACAATAAGCAAATCCAATAATCTCAAAGTCTCCAATGGTTTCTTGTGTCTAGAATAGCGTAGAATGATGTAGAAAAATAGAAAAAGAAGTTATATCAAAAGCCACAGGCGGCCAGAGAGAAAAAGAGGATAATTAGGGCAAATCCCGAGATGTTGTATTTTCCTTATTCGTCGGGAACAACTGCGGGATCACTCCGTCTGCTTGTTCCGCTTGATCGGGAACAGTCATCAGACTGTTCTGCGTGAAAATCACCAAACTGCACTGTTTTCTGCTTCTTTTGTTCCAGCAGGTCCATCTCCCATCCAGTGCAACTCAAGACCTGTAATAACTCGAAAAGGACTAGAAAGACTCGATAAAGACTTGAAAACCAATTAGAAAACATATATACAATGATGTGTAAAACACCATATATCACAGAGCTGGTGCCAAGTGCAGTGCTGGTCTAGCTGGTGTAGTAGGGATCCAAGGATCCGCCCACACTTTGATCTCATATCCTGAATGGACCTTATGTCTGATTCCCAATAATAGTAGCTTTTGTGCTGCCGAGATACTGGTCCACACATATGATGGGTTGCTTATAGAGATTGTTTGTAAGGGCGAACTCACTCTATATCGTCCCCTCAATACTCTTGCCATCAACGAATAAGGATATTACACTAGCCTCCATAGTTCTTTTCTCAATAGAGCAAGGTTAAACTCATGGATCATACAGAAACCAATCCCGTCCTCCTCTTGTGGTAAACATATTTTTTCCCACTTTTCCCAGTGAATTCCTCTCTTTGGAGGGTTTGAGCTCCACCAAAATTGTGAAATAGCACTACCAAGGTTTTCACATATATCCAACGGAAGCAGGAAACTAGACATAACATATGTCGGAAGAGCTAGCATGATAGATTTAATCAGAACCTCCTTTCCACCTTTTGAGAGCCATTTACCCATCCATCCATTCACTCTATGCATTAATTTATCCTTAAGAAATGCAAAAAGTTTTCATTTGGATCCGCTAATATCTTCTGGAATTCCTAGATATATTCACATTCCTCCTTCATTCTGGATCTCAAGAGTATCTTTGATTTCCTGTCTAACATTTACAGTAATCCTCTTACCAAAGAGTAGAGAGGATTTTTCGAAGTTAATGCATTGTCCAGATGCTTGTCTGTATTTCCTGAATACTTTCATCACTTCTTCACATTCACGAGGCTCCGACTTACAGAAGAACATGCTATCATCAACAAAGAGAAGGTGTGATACAGAAGGACACGCGCGTGTGACGAGCATCCCCGTTATCTTCCCTTGGTTCTCTGCATGATTAAGAAGGCTAACGAGCGCTTCCGTGCATAGAATAAAGATGAAAGGAGACAAAGGATTTGCTTGACATAGGCCTCTCTCTGGAATTATCCTCTCTCTGGAATTATATTTCCTCTTGGTTGCCCATTCATAAGTACCTTGTATTTCATCGATTTAACACACCTGATAATCCAGGTAATCCATATCTCAGAAAACCCCATCTTTCGCATAACTGCCTCAATAAACGAGGATTCCATTCTATCATATGCCTTGCTCATATCTGTCTTAGTTGCCATTCTTTTGTTTCTTCCGCTTGGCTTAGTTCTTAGGGCATGAAACATTTCTTGGGCAATCATAATATTGTCTGAATTTTTTCGTCCATCAACAAAGGCTGGCTGGGTTTCAGAAATTCTATCTGGTAGAACTTTCTTTAATCTCTGACATAAGATCTTAGAGATAATCTTGTAACTGACATTACATAGACTGATGGGTCGGAACTGGGACATCTCATTGAGCTTAGTTATTTTTGGGATGAGGCAGATATTTGTGTTATTCAAACCACTCGCCATCGATCCATCAAACAGGAATTGATTCACCATAAGAGTTAAATCATCCTTTACAATATCCTAAAATTTATGATGGAATAGAGCAGTCATCCCATCTGGTCCGGAAGCCTTTTCTGGGTGCATCGCAAAAAGTGCTAATTTGACTTCCCACTCTGTAACTGGCGCTGTAAGATCATTATTGATTGATTCAGTTATCATTGTTGATACCTCTGTTAGTGCATCTTATATATCTTCTAGGTTGGAGGATACAAAGATCTGCCTGAAGTAACTAGTAGCAGTGGCTACCAATCCTTCTTCATCCTCGAGGTTGGAGGATTCAGTTATCTGTGTTTCAATCGCCTTCTCATAGCCAAAAACTCGACTTTTTTGCTTCCACAACATCTCTTCTGCCTTAAGAGCATCAGAGATTTCCTTCAAGGCTTCTGCTATTTCTTCAGTTGTCGCATCATCATTTGAATACAGTCCCTCCACCTTCTTTTCTCCACTAGTTTTTCTGAGTTCAGATTGTGCTCGCTCCTCCACTGACTCAGTTCTTCATTATCCAGCCATCTTTTGTCAAATTTGAATTTCTTCGATTTTCTTACCAGTTTTGTAAGAATATCTGCTAAGACCGGACGATGATCTAAACCCCATAGCCTCATATAATTTACATCAGAATGAGGGAAATTCTCATGCCAATCTTCATTTCCCACCGCTCTGTCGAGATGGCATCTCACAGTTGATCCTCCTGTTATCTTTCCCACCCATAAGATGTTCCCAAATTTAATCTCTTTGTTACAAAACAGGGTCCATAAACGAATGTCATAAAGACCTTTGTTCCATCAATGACTGTCTCAAAATCAGTCATACGATTATTTGAGAACATAACATTAACTTGGAAATCATCCATGAAAAATAGAGCTAAACCTCCACTTTGGCTAAGAGGCTCAACAGTGAACAATTGATCATATGTCAGATCAACTTGAATATTTTGAAGCATAAACTTCTTATTCTTTGTTTCTGAAAGGAATAGTATCCCTGGACGATTTTTGTTATGCATCTCCTTTAGACGTTTAACTGTGAGGTCATTCCCAATTCCTCGACAGTTCCAGCTAAGTGTCTTCATAGAAAAAAAAATTGGTTAGAACCGGAGATGTAATCATATATTTCCCGTTACGAAAGTAACCACTATGTACCGTCTCAAGGTTGATCATAGATTTGTCTGCCATACGAGCAAAAAGAGAGTGATTTAAAATTACCATAAAATTATTGAATTGATCAGATTAATGATTGAATTGTTGTCGATATTGTGTCAACAACAAGCAACAACAATGAGAATCTCTTGCACATATACTGAGAAAATCTCTAGCCAATGAGCTATAAGATCATGGACATGGTCAACAAAAGACCATCCTGTTTATTTTAATAGCGTTAAATAAAACTTTGCACTTGCCTCCTTGAACCGTCCAAACCCAAATGAAATAAAAGAAACTCGAACGTATAGATATGTAGCAAAGACCACTAACTCTTGAGCTCGCTAGCGAAGTGAGTCTTTAATGTGAAGACCTAACATATGTAGCAAAGGCTAACATATATTGTTGAAAACGTAATGTAACTCTTGAGCTCACTAGCTTGATGATAATTTTGAAAACCTCTTTACTGCGACACTATGAACGCTTGAATCCTCAACAATTACAAATCTCAATATTTCAAAGACGTTGCCGGATATGCTGTTATCGAAGTCTTACAGAAATGTTTGGAGAAAGAGCCGACAATGTTGTAGATCGCCCAAGGAGCCCCCAAACTTTTGATCACTATGACCAGTGACAGTGGAGGTAGTTGTTTGTCTCACAGTGGCAAATCCTGTGAGATATCAACCAGCCAAACCTATCTTTTAGTGAAAGAGATTCTTCAGTCCGCAGCCAACGAGCTAACAGATTGTGGGATAGCAAGACGGTCACAACAACACTAATACAGTAACACTTTCAAATACCCAATGGACCTTTCTATCGGTAGTTATTGGCGTTAGTGATTACCAAATCAACCAGTCTTCTAGACAGAACAGTGATGACTTCCAAAGAGAAATCACTTCGATCTATTACCAATGAGCTTTAAGATCAACAGAGATGGAGTTAAGATCAATAAAAGAACTCGTTGTCGAGCTAAGGCTGTGATGAGATTTAAGCAGATCACAACGCAAGTCTCCATGTGATATCACCTACTCATCTCGTGAAAGGCAGAATCAGTGAAAACATCAATCGTAGAGAATACCAGAAGACAAAGGCTTGCAGGTTTGATTTCCAATATGATCTATAGCTATTATTACTGTCTACAGCTTATTGTGAAAGATTTCACTAGGTGAATAGTGAAATATTGTGTAGAAATTTTTTGTAAGAACCAATTGATTCTAGTGAATCATTGAGAGTGATGTTCTCTCCCCAAATGTACCGTAATGGAATTGGGTAATCAAATCTTTGTGTCTTTAACAAACTCAAATAACAACAAAAATGTGCTAAGATTAATTAGTCAAAAGAGATAAATACGACAATTAGTTAAAGAAAATTCTTTACATAATTCATTTTGGAATAAATGAAATATTAAAATGGAGAAATGTTTGTTGAAGTTAATTGTAAGATCTTAAGGACAGGTGTTACACCAGGAATGGTGTAACCGGAGGAAATGGCATACATAACTCTAACTAAGAACACTTTCATTGGGGACGCCGATACAAGATTGCGACTTAAGGGTGTGGTTAAAATAATATAACACTTAAATCTGCTCCTTTAATAAAATATGTTGTTTGTTTTAGCTTTTATTGAAAGAGAAAGGGATGTTGACAAAAAAAAAAGAAAGATAAATGGATAATGTGTACATAAGAAGAATGAACCGTATATACTATATGCGTTGTAAAATATATAAAGGAAGTATACAAGATGGATCACAATTCACATGCATGGATCTCTGCATGTGAACACACCCTCATTAATTTGTGCTGAAACCAAGGGCCAGAGTATAAGTTTTATTAATAAAATCCGAATCCCCAAATTGTCGGGATTACTTCATTTTTATAAGTGTCAAGTCTCTTCCATAAAAAATTAAAATAGGCGTATTGTCCATTTTGTTTGACGTAAAACTTAACCTTTTTCTTTTCTTTTTTGGGTGAAAATGTTGACTAATTATGAATTAGTGAGTGGCGACAAGAGCCACATTTGTAGACAGAGTAAACGTTTATATTTTAGTTTTGTATGATGATCAAGCTGAAATGGTTACCAATGTAGATTCGCCAATTCTCTGTAACAATTAGGTCGTCGATGCCAGCTAAGTTTTTTAGAATTGTTGAGAATGGTGCATATTCCCCGTTTCAGATTAATTATCATTCTAGATTTCTTTCACATATATTAAAAATCATTATATTTCATGTTTTACATAATTAGTATTGTTTTTGTTTATCTTGTTAACTAGATTTTGCTCCGCGAAACCCCGCGGATGTTTGTTTTCAGTTTTATATAAATATTTATTTATTTTAAAATTTTAGTGGTATAAATTTTAAACATTAATCATATATCTAAATGTTTATATAACAATTTTAAATATAATAGTTTTACAGTTTACATGTTATAATTAATCAATTGTTTAAAACTGTTACATGTATTTGTCGCTTCTTATTATATATTTATCTTCTTATATTTTCATTTATTTATAGAATAAACTAATATATGCATTAAACAACATTTTCAAAATTATTTTGAATTAAATTTATGCTCATTTTAACCCGTCGACCTTGAAAACAGAATTTCCTATTAGCAATATTTTCTTACGTTTATTCATTAGATAATATATTATTATATATACAAAAGTCTAAAATATGTCAGTTTTATACTTGTATTATATAGTTTGCGAATGTTAAGTCGTTATGTCATCGTATTATTTTTTAGCATAAATATTTATATTATGAAAATAAAATTTATAAATTTATCAGCTTAATATAAATTTGTCATATTTAGTTCAATATAATAATTTTATTTTTCATTTTATATAATAACTGAATATATATTAATGTATAATAATATTTCATTGCTGATTACAAAATTAGTTGAAATATTTACATAAACTTTTTGAAAATTAAGATGTTGCTAAAATATTTTTCAACAGATTTGTTAAAATAAATATTTACATTGAAAATGAAAACATATCATGATTAAAATATCTTATATTATTAGATTTAATGAAATACCTGTTGATTTTTATACATGTATTATATAGTTTGTTAATGTTAATCTGATTCACAAACATATTATATTTTAAACCTAAATACTTAAGAAAATAAAATATAACAATTTAATATAATTCATCATATTTAGCTCGATATAATAATTTTCTCTTACAATGATTTATTATGATTATACAATACATTAAACATGATTAAATTTATATTTGTAATTTTAATTTTATGAAATATATTAATGTATAATAAGATTTCATAAATAATTTCGAATTAGTGAAAATATTTACATATAATGTTTGAAAATTAAGATCTTGTTAAAATCTTTTAAAAAGATTTGTTAGAGTTTTAAAATTATATATTTATATTTAAAATGAAAATATATCAAAATATATTATGATTAAAGTAGTTAAAAGATTCTATATATTATTAGTTTTAATAAATTACATTTCATAAAAATTAAAGGATGGTCAAAAACTAAAAAATCACACATGAAAGATGTCATGACTTCTGTTTTAATATATAAGATTAATGAACTAAAACATTTAAAATAAAATTTAAAACTAACAAATAAATTCATTAAAAGCATAAAACAATGTTTAAAATTAAATAGAAGTACAGAATGTGAGCGGCTAGGGCTTCTGGCGACAACAATGGCGACTCTCATATCTTTCAGTTTCCGACGGCGTATAGCTTATCCATCGATACCTACGGCGATCTCTTCATCGCAACGGAGACTCCTTGACACTCCTTGTGATCCACAAATCGATTCAGCAACGAAGAAGATTTTTGTTTGGAGTATTAACCACGCGACGTCTCTTTGATTGTAATCTTCCATTGAAGTTACGATCCCTTTGTTCAATACTTTCTTTGATGTATTGAATACACTAAGCATCACCTTTTTTTGGTATAACCGGCCGGATCTCTTCTTTCTGTGTACTTCTTTTCGATCACTGCTGCAGATCTGCTTCTCTGGTGCTCAGGAAGGGGCCATTTCATTACAACTATTGTATGTTTGTTTTGGTGAGATGTGAACCTATTTTCCACGATGACTACCCATGGATTATTCCTTTTGGGGTCGAGATAGTTGGGATCCCTCTACACTTGTGGACGGTCAAAAACATGAGGAGCATTGGTGGTCGAATTGGTCATGTGGATACTATCGAGCTCACTGAAGGTCGCATGCTCATTGACATTGATTCAAGGCGCCCACTGCAGTTCAAGAGAAAGGCACAATATGAGGCTGAGGAGGTAACCATTGAAATTAAGTACGACATGCTCTTCAAGCACTGCACGATATGTGGGTTAATGACTCACGAGAAAGGCTACTGTCCCACTGTGGAGGCAAATACAAGCGCTCAGGAGAGTGTCTTCGCGCGTGTACAACTTCCACATAATTATACTGATTGTAAGACCCGAACCTGGATCCCTTGACCCAACCAGTCCGCGACCTTAACCTAAGGATCTAAGTGCAGTTCAGCCGGTTTATGTCCAATAGTTTCTAAGTCATTTTCAAGCAATCTGAGGTTCAAACACAAAAGTAAGCAATGCGGAAGCTAATTAAACATTTCATTGTATAAATATAAACCATGTGATCCATACAAAGTATTCATAACATTTCGCTATAGCAACCGAGCTCTCGTTCGTGACCCGATTGCCTTCGCGATCGGGTTTATGCCATGGTCTGAGGTCCGTTATCCAAGTGTTTGAACCTATCGCAAAGCTACGATTCTCTTAGGATGCTTGTTTGCGGAGGTTTGGTCCTTTGATAACAAAGTTCCGTTTGACTTTAAGAAAATCGTTACTTTCTTAAATCGTTGATTTCTCAAGTCGTTGATTAAGAAATCGTTGATTTCTTAAGTCGTTGATTAAGAAATCGTCGTTTTTTAAGAAATCGTCGTTTTTTAAGAAATCGTTGATTTTTTAAATCGTTGATTAGGAGATCGTCATTTTAAAGAATCGTTGTCTTAAAACAAGATTTTAAGGAATCTACCTTGGAACTTCAAAGAGGTTGTTCTCTCAAACCGTGAGGACCCAGAAAACGATCAAGATATCAAATCGAAGCCCTCGCCGAGACGGGTCCGGTGAGCTAGGTCGCTATAGCGACCGAGCTTCGTATGACCCCTTGGTTGTTCCGCGATTGCCAAGCCGCATCATCGTGGTTTAACGATCTTTCGTTATCTCCGATGATCATGTTTTAACGAGAACTTTATTTAGTCGCGGAACCTTTTGCATGGAGACGATTTTTAAGAAATCATAGATTTAAGAAATCGTAAATTTAAGAAATCGTTGATTTTAAGAAATCGCTGATTTTAAGAAATCGTTGATTTAAGAAATCGTTAATTTTCTTAAATCGTTGATTTAAGAAATCGTTGTTTTTTTTTTTAAACAAGATTTTCCCGCAAGTTTTTTGTATACGTTTTTCCTTGAAAACATAGAAATTCTTAAGACGTATATTTTTATCGAATGTTTTGATACTAACTTCGTCGTCAACATGAACCCTTGGAGCTTGTTTCGACGCTGCGGACAAATCTATTCAAGAATTTTATCGTAAAAATTAGTTTAAGCAATTTTTACGAGAATTATCTTTTTCGAAGAATATTTTCGAACGTTAATTTCGCTGTAACCGTTTTTAACCCCAACAGTCTATTTGTCCGATCTTGAACTTATTATTATTGGGGATCTCTCAAACTGAATTTTCTCAAACTTGTTATGATTGTTTTGGTTTTGTCTTAGCCACTCTTTTCCTAATTTCCGGACCTTTCTCCGTCGATGAATTGTACTTATCCGGACCCCTTTGTTGGGAAGATTAATATAATATTATATATTTTTTTAAAAACTTTTTCCCAAAATATCAGCATGAATTATATTAATATTTAATTTATGAATTTCTGAAAATTTTAAACATTCATGTCAAAGATATTAATATAATTTATAAGAAACATGTTGAAAAGCTTGATAATAATAATCTATTTTTAAATAGAACATGTAATTACTAGTCAAAAGAAATCCAACAAGTAAACAAACAATTAGAACTTCTAAAACATACTTCCAAACAAGCAACTATAATTTACATAAAACTTTACTAAATTTTCAAAATGATGAATATATGAACTAATAATTAACTTAAGGTGATCAGATTATAACATATATAGTAAAACCTCTATAAACTAATAATGTTGGAAAAATAATATTTATTAATTTATAAAAATTTCCTTTTTATATTTGTATATCTTGATTTGTAGCTAGAATTTCTAGGTTAAAGCAAGACACCGATATATTGGTTTCGGTTTCCGGCTACTGGGTTTCTAGTATCTAGATTTTGAGTTCTGGATTCCGGATCAACCGATTCTTCCTACCCAAGGATAAATGGATATCTCCTAAATATATCAAAATAAAGACATATTCTAATATTTATGGATATCTACAAAAAAATCAATTATATTATTTATATGTTATTGTGAATATTTCTTAATACTAAGATAAATGCACGACTTCTATTATAAATATGAGATCTCTAACCCAAAGAAGGAAAGAATTTGTCCATTTAAAGAATGCATTAATTCAATAGCCGACAATACATGAATTTACCTAGAAGAATATCTTCATCGACATGCCTATAATAGGCTGATATCCTTGATTACTACCAACCAGACCAAGGTCTATGCTCACTGTAGCACTCCTACTTACTAAGGCCACAACTTCTTGCCCATAAACAGGAACACTCCATGCTCATGAAGAATAACGACTAGTCTACTATCTAATTCCGGCCATGCACCCTTTAAGCCATTTGACTCTTTTCAACAACAGAGCCACCTACCCGTAAGGCCACATGAAAACAAGGCTATGCGCATACCTAGGGTACATGCCATAATAGTGATATACCATGGATTTTACCCATTTTTAGCCATGGTATTTGAGTGTTTTAGAGTATATTATATGGTTTTGGAGTATGTTTTAAAGTGTTTTCAGGTTCAGGTACGTTTTGGAGAACTTTGGTGATTTTGGAGTCTTTTGGAGCCTTTTGAGCGCATAACTGCACATATGCGTCAGATGTTTAGATATGGATGGAAACCTTCCCACGGTGCGATATAGCTGATATTTTGAGGCCAATCCAACGGTTAGATCAGAAGCTATGCTCGTTTTACTGAAGAGTAGCCAGTCTGCCTCGCGAGAAGAATCTGTCGAGGAGATAAAGGATCATCGATCGACGACAGCTTAGTGTAGATCGACGGTGAATCCAGAACGCGGGCTGAGTATAATTGAAGGCCGACTTAAGCCCAGAAACCACCACAAATTATCCGAATACTCATGGATGACCTAAAACCCTATATATATGTTTTCTAAGATATTGTTGACGGCTAAGATTTCTTCTATTGTTCTATTCTATTGTTTTTTTTAGGGTTGGAGAGAAGACCAATTCTCCTTTGGAGATTGATTGGAACTCCATTGGTTTTATCGTTGATTTCCTTTATCTATTACATTATTCAGACTATGAATTTGTTACTGCTTGCATGTCTGAGTAATTCATCTTGTTAAGTTTAGGAATTTCATGAGCTTAATGTCAAACTGATAATCAATTAGGATTTCTAGGTTATCTATAGATCTCTACACCAGGGTGATTTGTAATACTAGGATCTGGAATAGTTGGAATAGCTCTACAGTGTGACTAATTATTTAAACCTAGAATCATAGGACAATTGAGAGGTACGAAAGTGCAATCAATTAACGCATACGCCAGTTGGTCTAGGAATCTAGTTGGACATAATCGATTAGGTCGTTAATGCTTGTCTGAAAGAAGCATCGATCAACGCTCTTGCAATAGCATCAATCGACGCTCGCTCCTTGTTCGCATGCGGCAGCTTGAGTGTTTGGATGATTGATATTAGGATAACATAAGCAACCAGAGAATTTCAAACGAGAATAGGAAACCGGCTAGAGACTAATAAGAAATTGACCTTGTTTCGGATTTCTTTTGAAGGAAAGATATTCAAAATGTGGTATGCCGTGTGTATAGCTGGGTAGTAGGTGAGATTTGAATAGGAGGCTAAAAACCGTGTTGTTGATTGTGCGTATAATCCTTTCAGATTTGCCGTTTTTATGCGAAGTGTAAGGGCATGAGAAGCGAAAAGTAATCCTTTTTGGTGAAAAAATTATAAAACTGTAAGTTGTAGTGATTTTATGTCTTTTCCATACTGCATTTTAGGAGATCTTATTGTATTGATGATTTGAGAAAATTCCAGTTTTTATCTAAATATCTCTTTATTAGATGTAGGATTTATCAAAAAAATAAATCAAATCTAACATTACTGTATTAGTCATTCATAAAAATTCTTTAAAATCTCCCTTACTGAAAAATGATATACAGTTAAAATTTGGTAAACGCAAATACCACCTCATGAGTTGGTATTTGAAGAAAATTGAAAAGTATCTTTCTTTTCCCATTTGAACATTCATTCCAAATATCAATTGTAGAAGTTATCAATTGGAAGATATTGGAGACAAAAAAACACAAATTTGTGTTTAATTTTTTTCTCTTATGGTTACTCGTCTTGAAACCCAATTTCAAAGAATAGTCCGATCGCAGATAATATCAAACAAAAAGTGGTGGATCAAGTTGATTGTGAATAAATGAATCCACCCTAGCCGAGTGTATGTTTCCCTCTCTTTCTCTCTCTTTAGAAAACAAAGCTCTTTTGATATCATGCTTCAAGATGCAAGAGACTGAAGAATCTGAATACCAAATATTAAGAAGAATTGTTTTTTTTTTGTAGCCTAGCGTTGGATTAAGGCGAAACTATTGATCTCAGGATGGTCTCGCTCAACAAAGAAATAGTTGGACAAACGACAATGGACGCTTTGTTTTATAGACCATTGAGATCTGTTTTTTTTAACTACTGTATATTAGTTAGTGGTTCTTGTTAGATATTCTAATGCGGAAGCGGGTTAAACCGAAAATATACCTTAGCCCAGTTTAGTGGTGAACACTACTTGATATAATCGGGCAAGAGTCGGGGATGAAATCACAGATGGAAATCAACCACTTATCACAGTTCAAGTGCCTTTCTAGTTGATTCCTTATAGCTTTCTCTCTCTAAAACGTTTTTCTCTCTCTAGTATTATCTTGTTATTACTTCAATTATTTTCTTCTCTTTACAATGTATCCTATTTATAGATAACCAAGGGATACATTGTGAACAGTCACATATGTTCAACAAAGAGACACATCTCTTCATTGAAGAAACACATCCATTTAATGAAGAGTTGCATAGATTCATTTATGGAGTTAACCAATAACTACCGGTTAACCAAACCGGTTCGGTATGCTGCATAATCATGAGCGCAAACCGACCATAAACTAATATCTCCCACTCGCACATGATAGGGAGCATATAAATTACTAGAGAAGTCTTAGAGATCAAGCACAAGAATCCTAACTCAGAAATCATACGACAAATGAACCGTGCGACTCTTGCGAATACACCTGCACTTGGGAGCTAAAGTATGCACCTGTTAGGGATACATATAAGCTACAACCCTAAATAAAAACTTTATTGCTTTTCAGCATGTCTCGCTGTTCCCCAAACTCATTTGTCTTTTATATCGGTCTAACATACCTTATCCCTAAAGCATATGTTAGACTTCTCCTTCATCATGTGTTCACTATATCCAAACTCCAATTGAGCGATATAGTGGCTGGCCAGCAAACACATATGTCAATATAAAAATAATAGTTTTCCCTTCCAATCTCATGTCCATCTGTTCCGAACTAACTGCTTTCCTAGCATGTTTCATAAAGCTAATTATTCCATCGCCGTCGAAAAACATACTAAAGTAGCAAGCATTAGTTCTTTCCTTCAAGGACATAACTGAAGGTTCAAAGGTAACTTTGTAACCTTAAATAGGTTGATAGGAACTCACATGCGAATGATAGGAATTAAAAATAAAATAATCACTCGCTTCCTATATAGTCGTACATAGCACATGTTGTATGACACACATGTCATAGTGGTTAATTCTTCTCTTAAGAGCATGTGTCACTTATATAAACAAAATACCACTACGTGGATCAAGCTACTATCAGCCCGCTCTCTAGCGCCTGATTATGTACTTATCCAGCTCTCCCAAGTATTCATGATTCTGGGACAATCATGATCGACACCTAAAACCATATCTCATCTTAACCTCTTGTTAAGGCGACACTGATAAGTCTTACAAGGCAAGCTCCCACTAGCGCCCAACTAATCAAGTCTCATCTCAGCATTTCACTAAGAAATCTGAGGCGATTGTTCATGTGAGTGAACCAATCTCCTACTTGGTGACACCTCTCAACATTTATGTGTAAGTATTCAAATCAAATATGGATCATTGTATATAATTTTAAAATATCTTAGTATAAAAAAAATGTCAAATACAAATACAATGTCACATGGCAAATCTTCACTAGTACAAATACTAAATTCTACGCAAACCTAAAGCTCGAACATGAGCAAGAAAAACATCTCTAGGAATGGGCTTAGTAAACGGATCAGCCACCATTCTATGCGTAGATATGTACTTAAGAAATACTTCTTTCTTTGCCACAATGTCTCTCACAAAACTATGTTTAATTTCAATGTGCTTTGTCCTCCCATGATACTTGAGATCCTTCATATAAGCTATACAAGCTTGACTATCACAATGAATAGTCACAGGACACGAAGCCTCCGTAGTGACTTGTAAACTTTGTAAGAATCTTCTTAGCCATACAGCCTCTTGCACTGATGCTGAACATGCAATGAACTCAGCCTCCATCGTTGATAAAGCTGTGCTAGATTGCTTTTTGCTACTCCAAGTAATGGCTCCATTACTCAACAAGAAAGCATATCCCGAAGTTGATCTACGCTCATCCAGATCGCCAGCCCAATCGGCATCTGTATATCCTGTCAAGTGTAAATCTCTTCCTTGATAACACAAGGAATAGTCCATTGTCCCCTTCAAGTATCTGAGGATCCTCTTCACTGCCATCCAGTGTTTCTTTCCAGGATTTGACTGGTAACGACTTACCAAGCCTACCGCATAACAAATATCCGGCCGGGTGCACATCATAGCATACATCAAGCTGCCTATAGCACTAGAGTATGGTACTCCTTCCATCTCACTTTTCTCATCACTGGTCTGAGGGCACATCTGTAGGCTTAGGCCTTCACCTTTAGCGATTGGAGTTTCAATCGGATTACTATTAAGCATCTTAAACCTTTCAAGGATTGTACGAATGTATGACTCTTGTGATAGAGCTAATAATTTCCTTGATCGATCTCTGTGTATTTTAACACCAAGGACATAGTTCGCTTCTCCCATATCCTTCTTCTCAAAATGAGATGATAACTATTGCTTAACGATTATCAGAAACTCCATGTTATTTTCAGCCAACAAAATGTCATCAACATATAGAGATAGAATTACAAAATGCTGTCCAGTTCTCTTGACATAGACACAGTGATCTTCACTAATCATCGTAAATTCATAAGATGTTATAGCTCGATGAAAACGAAGGTACCACTGTCTAGAAGATTGTTTTAAACCATATATAGAACGCTTGAGTTTGCAAACTTTTTGCTCCTGACCTTTTTCCACAAAGCTAACAGGTTGTTCCATGTAAATTTCTTCTTCTAGTTCTCCGTTAAGAAATGCAGTCTCAACGTCCATTTGATGTAATTTTAAATCTAACTATGGCTAGAATAAGGCGAATTAAGGCAAACCTCACCACTGGTGAAAATGTTTCCTCATAGTCTATACCCTCTTGTTGGGTATATCCTTTTGCTACCAAGCGAGCCTTATACCTATCGATGGATTCGTCCGCCTTTCGTTTGATCTTGAAAATCCATTTGTTTCCAATAGCTCGACGTTCTGTGATAGTGCTCAAATTACCCAGTAGAGCTTACTCTCTCAAATAAGAGGTACAGCTGTAGTACTTAGGGATCAAATCACGAGGAGCTAGGGAACCAATTAAATAAAATCTACTAATCAATCCTAGGCAAGGTTGGTTTATATGATAGAAATTAAAATAACACTTAGCAGGAGTATTTAAGCATTTCCATTAGGTTAAAAACTCATCAGGGGCAATCTCGTAATTTGGTGAAGTCTTGGTGAAGTAGTCGGCTAAACCATTTCGTCCTCGATATCGATCGACAACACTGAATGTGTATTGATCGATTATAATCTTCTAGTACTCGGATCTTCTCAGCTACATCGATCGACGACTCAGGATGAGTATCGATCGATTGTAATCGCAATGTTGACTTCCGACTTAGTCTTGAATGGTCAACTCGGGTGTATCATCTCTTGTACTCCAAAATGCTCCAAAAACATCACTTTCTCACGAAATGCTCCTGAACCTGAAAACATACATAACAGGCTAGAAAACAGATTAAATATATAATAAAACACTAGTATACCATGGTTAAAAACGGGTAAAATCCATGGTATATCAACTCCCCCAGACTTACTCATTTGCTTGTCCTCAAGCAAAAACAGTAGTCTTTGGAAAAGGTTTGGAAATAGCAGGAACTCAAGGATTCAATATATTGAAGTCATCACTCTATGGGTTTGCAATTCATGTCTAAAATCCTAATCACAGAAGTTCATCATGCCTTATCCTAGCTTAGCAACTAAACTCATCTAGTCAACAACTTAGCAATTCTCATCTGACATTCCCCTCTACTAACCTCATTTCTTAACATAAAATAAAGTGCAGGCTTTACCTTGGGAGTATCGATCAAAGAACACATGGATTCAACTCAAACAAGTATCTGAACACACAGGTAGTCTTCTCTGATTCCTTTCTCCCCTCTTCTCTCTTCACTGAATCTCTTATTAGTTTCAATTTCAACAGGTTTCGATGCCACATAGGTCATCTAGTCCATCTCATTGACATTTGCATTGTAACTCATACATTTTTGACAAAGTGTAGCGAATATTGGGGTCGCAGGAATCACTCCTACCCCTCGTTTCCACAATGTGTGATCATTCTTGAGATTTAGAATACTGGGGTCGCAGGAGACACTCCTACCCCTCTGCTTCTCAAGAAATCATTTCAATCTTTTATAACATAAACTTAGATCTCGAGATGCCGAAGAGAGCGAAGGAAGGGAACCAGAAACACACAGACTTTTTACCTTCCAGACTTGTAAGAGGATTCCGATCCAGTGATATCCAAGCCCCAAGACAAGCAAATAAGTCAGTATTAGTGTTGGAGGTCAGCTTTGGTTCCTTCAAACAATCTTAGCTAGTGAATATAGATAGCAAGTTGATCCACTTTAGCATCTTTAGTACTATCTGCAATTAGTAATCTAGAATGGTGCTAAAGAGTGGTCAGACAATCAAATAATAATCCATATCAATGTTCCTATTTAATACTTATGCGAAAAATAATTTTGAAAAACATTTTAATAAAAACCAAAATAAAAACACATATTAGTAAACTCCCCCCCAGACTTAAATTACACTGTCCCAGTGTAACATCCGGTGGTGAGGTAAATAAATAAAACATAATAAATATAACAAGTTAGAATGAATAAACCTGATCGACAAGATGTCGATCGATTCGTAGTGGTATACGTCGATCGTTAGTAATGGTCGTGTGGTGTCGAGCGATATGAATGGTGAATGTCGGTCGATGGAATTATCATTCTACTTGGATCTAATAAAAACTGCAAAATAAATTCGAAAAAGAAAAGCAAAAAGAAAAATAAAAATAAAATAAAATAAAGAAAAAGAAAACCTAATAGTGGGTTGCCTCCCACTCAGCGCTTGGTTATAGTCATTTAGCTTGACTGTGGTAGGTGAGTGACTCATGGGGTGCAGTGAGGGTTTTTGTTCGCTGGTGGGCAAACACTTTCCTCATCTTTGGACTCAGCAGCAGTGAAGCTTCTTGTGGCATCACCTGATCTTGTCCATCTAGGAGATATCTTTGCTAAATCGGCTTTGATGACTTGCAACCTTCGGACGAAATCTTCTGTGTCTAACTGATGCTGATGGAAATCAAATCTTGAATGCGCACTTAGTTCGGCATGTTGGTCTTTTGCGTGTTGGTCCTGAGTCTGTTGATCCTTGTCGGCCAAAGCGGTGGTATCGATCGATGCCACAATTGGTATGTCGGTCGCTTCGCTGGGATCACTGTCGATCGACTCCGTGTCAGATTTGTCGATCGATTCTGAACGTTGGCCTTGGTACTCAAGATTGCTCTGCATAGTGCGTATCTCATTCTTCAAGAGACCAGTAGCTCTGCAAAGATTGGTCACTCTTGCATTGAGAGTCTCCTCAATGTGATCACTTCTTTCTGTGAGTCTCTCCTCCATAGAATTCATGGTTTCGTACAGCTGATCTTTGATATCATCAACTTCTGCTGCAGTGCATACCCTCTTCGCTGGTGGTGGTTCGGTGTCGATCGATGTTGGTCGAGGCCTGTCGATCGATGCTTCGTAGCTGTCACGGAGATCAATATAAGCTTGAACAATGCTCATGTCTCTTTCTAACTTGTCCATCTGCCCGTGACATTGTGTGTTGGCATCGCAGGATAGGGGAACTGAAAAGTTCATGTTTTCTTACATACGCTTTCATCCTATCTTCCAGTTCTGCGAACCTTTTGTCGATCGATGATGAAGTATATGTGTCGATCGATGAAAAAGTAGCAAGCTTAGCTTTGTCATTCTGGCGAATTGTGTCCAACTCTTTCTGTAGAAGATCGATCCTCTTGCTTAACCATTCGACATTGTTGTTGAGAGGGCTGTAGACGTCTCCAATCCGTGTATTGATGTAAGCAACCTCCCATTCATCTTTCTTAGGTGATGAACATTCCGGTCGGTCCATGGATGTAGTCTTGCCGATGTCGATCGATGGTACAGGTACTCTGTCGGTCGATACTGGTGGCGTAGCCTCTTTCTCAAGCGTGGTAATATGTTTCCAAGCTCCACTCTTATCTCAGCCATATCATTCTGGAAGTCTTTGTAACTGACATCCAAAGGCTGGAAAGTGTCTTCCACCAATGTGCGCATGTTTGCCTCAAGGTGTGCCTGAGCTCTCCATACATCAGTCACCATATCATCCACCTCCTCTCTACTGTAGGGCACTGGTGGTGGTGTGTATGCATGGGAAGGGCGTGTGTGTATTGGAAGTTGTAAGCAACCTTTGTGAAAAAGGGATGCTCTATCCAAAAGTCTCTTTACTTGCTCCTTGGTAACATGGATGATCTCACCATCAACTCCTCTAGCATAGCCAAACTCATCTCTGTAGACACCATATTCATCCTTAGCCTCCCACTTGAATCTCCTGGATCCATCGGTAGTGAAGGCACGTCGTCCAAACTCCAGTCGTCTGTCGGGCGATCGGACTCTCGGTCTGTCGATCGATCCTGGATATCCGCCGTCGATCGACGGTGTTGAAACGATGTCGATCGATTGTGAATGTCGAGGTGGACCGAAGTGTTGAGGAACTGGATCCTCCCTTGTGTTGGTGTTGTGGTTGTCCTGGACGTGTTGTAGGATGTTTGGATGGCTACGTTGCTGTGTGAACAGGTTTTCTGGTCCATTGGCAACTTGGAGGATGTCTGCTATGTCCTCTCTGGTTATGTGCAGAACTCTTCCATCCATAGCTCTTGCATAGCCATCTGTGTCCCTGAAAATTCCAAATTCATCAGGTGTTAGTGAAACATTCCTGATATCATAAGGTTCATGAGATCTCGGTTGAGCTCTGTTGAAGGTGTCGATCGATGGGTGTGTGGTGGTGGCGGTCGATGGTGCACGTCTAGCTGCACGGTTGGATCGATTGAACATGTTGTTGCAGTCTTCCATTGATGAAACTCTGAATGCTGGAAGCTGCTGGGTAGAAGGTGAAAAGTTTTGAATTTTCGTGGCTTGAGTCGTCAACCTTTTATACCCATGTGTTGCCCTAATCGGTGAAATTCCGATTTTGTCCTTTAAGTCGTCCGGGTTAATATCGATCGATATTATACTGGCAATGTCGATCGATGGACGATGTCGTTTTGCTGGATGAAGTAGATAATCGATCGATGGTGGGCGTTTGTTGTCGATCGATTGTGGTGCAAATCTGTCATTCTCCAAGTAGATTTCCCAAGCTCTCTCTTCCCAATAGTCTTCATCATATTCTTCACTGTGGTCTCCACTGTGGAAAGAGGTGGCTGTGTCTACTGCAAAACTCTCATGAAATCCGCTATCTGCCCAACTCCTTATTGAGTAATCATCTTCCTTTCGGTTGGGTGGGATGGCGAAATTCGGGTAGCAATGATCTGGTAGATCGAGTTCATCATCCGGTGGGTCTCTGTCGATCGATGATCCATAGTTGTTGTCGATCTCCTCTGACTTGAATGTGTCGATCGATGACGTCAAAGTACTGTCGATCGATCCCGAGTACTCTGTCTCGTACTCGACTTCACAATGACAAACTGCGATGATACCAGTATCATCTTCCTTTACCACTAATTTGGCTGGTGGTTTGCCAAGCTTGACAGGGTCGTAGTGGATATCTGGATCTATCATAGTCAAGCACATCCTGTTGGTCTTCATGTCACATATGGCTCCTACTGTAGCCATAAATGCTCTTCCAAGTAAGAGGGAAGAGTTCCAATTTAGCTTGATGTCTAGGACATGAAAATCCACAGGGACGATAGCATCACCAATGTGTACTTCTAGGTCTTTGATGAAGCCTCCAGAGTTTCTCTGAGAGTAATCCACGAAAGTAAAGATCTGTGGTGAAGGCTCTACTTGCAGGCCTAGATGGTCTGCCATGACCTTTGGTAAAATGCTGACTGATGAACCAGTGTCACATAGTGCGTGAGGAAATTCAATACCTTGTACCACACAGGGTATTGCAAACTTCCCAGGATCACTCTTCTTTAGCAAAGTAATCCTTTTCCTCATCTCTTCTCTGACGTTGTCAAACCTTCTCCTAATGTCAGTTTCAGTCTCCCTTGTTTCTCTGAAGAACATCCACAATCTCTTTGTGAAATAAACCTCCTCAAAAGGTTTCTCTGGTGGGATTCCGATAACTCTCTTAGTGAAACCATCAATCTCTTTTTCATTAGCTTCCCTCTTAAGGTTCTTAGGAATCTTCTCCTTCCGACTCCTTAACCTTCTTCCTTCAGTTGCCTCTGATGTAGGTGTAGTGTCTGAAGGGTTACTAGTTATTTCGGTAGGGATAGCTTGTGGTTTCGGTGTGGGTCTGAGTGCATTGATTCGGTTGCTGTCTATCGATGGTAGTTGCACTCGGTATATGAGAGGTGCGTGTCGATCGATAGGTGGAGAATAGGATCGATCGATACGGTTCTCTTCATTGTGTCGATCGATGAGTGGCTCGTCTCGTCGGTCGATATCTTCGTAGGTGTGGGTGGGTGGGTATGGATGAGAAGCCGTGAACTCAGCATGTGTCAAAATCCTAACCGCGTTGCAGTCTGCAAGCGTATCTGGAAAAGACATCGTCGATGTCGATCGATGTGGACTAGTTGGTGTCGATCAACACCATTGCGATCCACCAGACTTAGCGAACTTTCCACTTCAAAGTCTCCTTCTTGTAGCTTCTCCTGTTTCACCACTTGCCAGAAATCATCATCTATGATAGCATTGACGTGGTGTCTCCTATTTCCTTCCCCTACTTCCTTAGAAGTTCCAATCCTCCTGATAGAGTCTTCAGTCTGGACAATCTGAGTCTCAAGTTTCTTAACTTGAGTGCAGATGGTATCTATCCTCGTGGTCAGATTGTTAAAGACAGAATCAATCTTCCCATTGAAGTCTACTGTAAGCTTCTGCTGACCTTCCAGAACTCTATCAATCATGGCATCAAACTTACTCTCTTGGGTGGGTGGCGGTGGGTTTTGGTAAGCTGAGTTGCCGTAGTTCCTTGTGTTGGTGAAGGGTTTCTGATACTGTGAACTCTGGTTGTAGTTACTCTTCTGACCACTGCCAAAAAAGTTTATGTTTCCACTCTCGTTTCCATATCTCTGAAATCCAGTACCTCCAAGTAGTTCACATCTTCCTCTGTATCATCCTCTCTAGCCTCTCCTTCTTCAGCTGAGCAAACTGGTTGTCCCAGAAATGCATGTAAAGCATCTATCTTGGTTCTGACTTTATTCATCTGGTCTTCACCTATGGCTGCAACCGATTTCTTCTTGTCAGAGTCAGTGTTCTTGGTGCTGCTGCTGTTGGCTAGGTTCTCAATAAGTCTCACAGCCTCTCTTGGATTCCTAGTGTTGAATTTTTCCTCACTAGCAGTATCAAGAGCCATCTGATACCTTAAGGCGATACCTCTGTAAAAAGTGCTTAACAGCTGCACTTCATTGAATCCATGGTGTGGACAGTCTCGCTGGAAGAACTTAAATCTGATCCACGCGTCTTTAAAAGTCTCACTAGGCTTTTGCGCGAAAGTGGCTATTTTGCTCCTTAAGTCTTCAGCGCGTGCCTCATCAAAGAAATTACGCAGGAAGGAGTTTTTGATGTCGGCCCAGGATGTCAGTGATCCTGTAGGTAGCTGCTTGAGCCAGTGCGAAGCTTCTCCAATCAATGAGTATTTGAAGAGCTTGCAGAGTAGGTAGTCCTCGGGGACTCCATCCATACGAATAGCAGCGATAAGATCCTCGAACCTCTCCAGATGGTCCATAGGATGCTCGTGTGATTGCCCAGAATAAGGTATCTGAGACACGAGAGAGTAGTACTGAGGCTTGAGCTCGAAGTTCGGCTTCTGAATCTCTGGAAGTCGAATAGCTGATCTGTTGGTGTAGTACTCGTCTGGACGGTTATAGTCTGCCAACGATCGTGTTTGAGCTTCTCTTGTAGCCTCAGCTTCAGTTTCAGGGATTATGTTTCCCTGTGCATCTAGCTTCTGACCTGTTGCATTACGCAGATGACCATCTTGATCATACAGGTTTCCATTCTCGCCCTGCGTGAGAATGACAATCACGACCATGCTTCGCGGAGTAGTGTCGATCGGTATACGGTTAGAAGTATCGATCGATGTAGAACGGTGAATGGTATCGGTCGACGGTGCTGTCGAGTGTCGGTCGACTGTTGAACGTGAGTATCAGTCTACGGTAATGCGGTTCTGTCGATCGATGCGGAGCGTAGGTCTTTGCGGATTGAGCGTTCCAAGTGTGCAGGATCTTCTGAGAATAATAGTTGATTTCCCTTGTTGCTTATGGTACTGCTGGGCATGTACCTGAAAAGTCAAGAAAAAATTTAAATAAGAAAGGGGGTAAAAGAAAAACCTAAGATTAATAAGATTAAATCTAATAGCGATCAAAGCTCCCCGGCAACGGCGCCAAATTTGATAGTGCTCAAATTACCCAGTAGAGCTTACTCTCTCAAATAAGAGGTACAGCTGTAGTACTTAGGGATCGAATCACGAGGAGCTAGGGAACCAATTAAATAAAATCTACTAATCAATCCTAGGCAAGGTTGGTTTATATGATAGAAATGAAAATAACAAATCCTAAAATGAGCAAGGTAGTTGCTCCAACTAACAATATGAAGGGTTGTTTAAATGGGATAAAGAGTGCTAGACATAGGGTTTCTATTCAGGAATGGAGATTATAATCTCTATAAATGCTTTAATAAGTTGCTTGCATGATACTATAGATCTCAGCCGCTTAACATATGTGAATGAATCACTGGTTAAAATATCTAGATCTCTGGCCACACCTTTCGCATGATGACACAGAAAAAGAGTCGGTCGATATCCTTTTGAGATATCGAGCGATACACCTTTCGCGGCGCCGATCGATTTACCAGTAGGGTATCGATCGACGGCTTCTAGATCTGCCTAGGCGCGAACCGAATATGACCGCGAGGTCTCAAGGAGGAACTGTCGTTCTTCTCAACGGGAAACAGGCATCGCTCAAATGGATAATTCAAGATAATCTAAGATCCTAGTGATCTATGTTCTAGTTAGCTACTCTAAAACAAGCATAGGGTGCAATCCATTTGATGAGTATCACAACTTAGCAATTATAGCTTGGGGCTAATCCCACAAACCTATTTAAACCCTAGATCTAACAAGTAGACTACTCAGACATAGCTAAACAATTCATAACAATAGATAGATGAAAGAATTGCATAGATAGAATAAAGTAGAAATACAAAAGGAGATGAGAAATCTCTCCAATCTCTCTCAAACAAATAAAACTCTAGTCTCTCTCTCACACTCTCTGCTTTTGTTGTGAAAAGCTTCAAGCTTCAAAGGGTTTCAAAACTTGCCGTCAAAAAGACTTTGCAGGAGTATTTAAGCATTTCCATTAGGTTAAAAACTCGTCAGGGGCAATCTCGTAATTTGGTGAAGTCTTGGTGAAGTAGTCGGCTAAACCATTTCGTCCTCGATATCGATCGACAACACTGAATGTGTATCGATCGATTATAATCTTCTAGTACTCGGATCTTCTCAGCTACAACGATCGACGACTCAGGATGAGTATCGATCGATTGTAATCGCAATGTTGACTTCCGACTTAGTCTTGAATGGTCAACTCGGGTGTATCATCTCTTGTACTCCAAAATGCTCCAAAAACATCACTTTCTCACGAAATGCTCCTGAACCTGAAAACATACCTAACAGGCTAGAAAACAGATTAAATATATAATAAAACACTAGTATACCATGGTTAAAAATGGGTAAAATCCATGGTATATCATTCTGGCGGAAGATCAACCAAGTCCCAGACTTGATTTACCTTCATAGATTCTAGTTCTTCCCTGATTGCACCATTCCATTCAGCTGAGTTAGGGCAAGAGAGAGCCTGTTGAACAGATATAGGCTCTAAGTCATCATGCAAGGCAACCATGAAAGCTTCCCCTTCAATATCAAATCGACGTCGAGGAACTCTTCCACGGTCACTTCTCCGCACAACAGACTCTTGTAGTTCTTCTCTTGAAGGATCATTAACCAATGTTTCTCTCCCACTAACTTGAGATAGTTCACGAGAACTTTCACCAACTTCCATAGATTGGTTAGTAGAATAAACACTAGTTGGGTCAACCATCTCTTCAAGATGGGACTCCTTCTCAATCTCTCCCTTTTTGGTAAAATCATTTTCCAAAAATGTTACATCTCGTGATTCGATTTCTGTTATACTTCCATTTGATTGTTCGCAAATGAGCACCTAACCTTTAGAATGCTCAGAGTATCTAACAAAGATACACTTCTTTCCTCTAGGACCTAATTTTCCATGAGGATGTGAAGTATCTCGAACAAATGCTGCAGACCCCCAAGGTCTCAAATGTATTAGATCAGGTTTTCTTCCTGTCCATAATTCATAAGGAGTGGAAGTAACAGATTTAGAGGGCACACGGTTAAGTATATAGGCAGCAGTTAATAGTGCATCCCCCCAATATGAAACTGGAAGGTTTGCTTGTGCCATCATAGACCTTACCATTTCAAGAAGCGTACGATTTCTTCTTTCCGCTACACCATTCTGTTGTGGTGTATAAGGGGTAGTCAATTGTCTGACGATACCCTTTTCATCACATAGTTTCTTAAACTGTTCAGATAGATATTCCCCTCCTCGATCAGTTCTCAAACACTTGATCGTCCTCTCCAACTGATTTTCGACCAAAGTGTTATATCGTCTAAAGCACTCTAATGCTTCTGACTTATGAGAAATTAGGAACACATGTCCAAATCGAGTGAAATAATCTATAAATGTGATGAAATATGAGGCCCCATGCCTCGCCCTCACATTCATCGGACCACAAATGTCTGAATGAACTAATTGCAATGGATGATCAGCTCTAGTAGCTTTACCAAATGGTTTCCTTATTGCTTTTCCAGCTAAACATGGTTCACATGTGTCAAGATCAACTCGAGTTATTGTGCCAAGAAGACCTTCACGAGCCAATCTATTCATTCTATCAACACCAATGTGACCAAGTTTAGAATGCCACACATTTATTTTATTATTACTAGAGGTTGTGACATATTAAAAACTATCATCATCATTATTATTAATAATATTTGTAGTACAATCAAGTACAATGAAACCATCATATGTATAACCAGAACCAAAGAACATAGACTCTAGAGAAATGTGTAAACACATATCATGAAAGTTCAAACTAAATCCTAACTTAAGTAAAGCTAATACAGAGACCAAGTCCCGACGAATTTCTGGAGCATATAATACATCATGTAATATGAGAGTCTTTCCACCACGCATATGTAGTTGGCAAGTGCCGATACCCAGTACCAGAACCTTAGAATTGTTTCCCACATATAACCATCTTGTATCTTTAGGTATTCGTCGGTACTCCACAAATGCTTCTCGACTTCTAGCTACATGGTCTGTTGCTCCTGAGTCTACAATCCATAGAGGATGAGATTCTGTAAGCATTGCACAACTAAAAACATAAGCATATTTACAAGTGGAGTTTAAGGATGTTACCTTCTTTGCCTCAGTGCATTCACGAGAAAAGTGACCCAATGAGCTACAGTTGTAGCATTTTACATTAGTCTTATCCTTCTTGCCTCCACGCTTTCCATGTTTGGCATATTTCTTTTGCCTCTTAGGATCTGATTGACTTGGTGCCTTAAATCCCTTGTTACCTCTCTTGCGTTTCAAATCCCCGTTTGATTTTGCAAAGTTGGCCTCGTTAAAAGGTTTAGCAGCCTCTAGGCGCTCATCTTCTAACTCAAGATGACGTGATATATCTTCAAATGTCTTAACGTTGACATTATGTGTCATCTGAACCTTCATATGGTCCCAACTTTCAGGTAACGAGCGGAGAACCGCTTGGATTTGCTGTCCATTAGATATAATCTGACCAGCACTTTTGAGCTCTCTAATCATGTTTGACATGACTCTAAGATGTTGCCTCATCGAATGATTTGGGCGTTTCTTATAGTCATTAAACTTTTGGTTAAGTCTCCTAAGTTTAGTTGCCGATGTGGCACCAAACTTCTCTTTTAAGGCTTCCCACATGCCTTTCGCAGTATCATACTCTTCAAACTCGCACATGAGATCATCATTCATAGAACTTAACATAGTAATGCGAGCTATGTTATTCTTTCTTTTCCAGGCAGTATATGCCTCTTTATCTCTCTCGTGTTGAGTTGTAGTCCCCTGCGCAAGCTCTTCCATGAGATGGAAAAGAGTCTCTTTCACCTTTTGCTCTTCGAGAACATACTGAATTTTCCGATACCATATATCGTAACTATCACCATCCAGTTTCTCTCCTCGGTTGAGCTCAGCAATGATATTCTTACAAGCAGACGACATACCTGCTTGAATATATTAGAGAGATTAATTTTGAATACTTCTTTCACATAATATAATCTTGCAATAAACATAAACTAAATCATAGTAATTTGATTTAAATACAGGATCGAGAGTTCACTATGTTCCCAATCACCACCCATATTTAAATCTTATTATAATAAATAATTTATTTCATGCAAAATTTTAAGTTCTAAACATAATAGAACTCCCACTATATTAAGTTCTAAACACAATAGAACTCCCACTAGATCAATGTATTTTCTAACATGAATTAACAAATAAAGCATGTTTATTTATACAAAGATCACTTTCATTAATTAATTCTAAATTAATTTAATCTTTTACATTATATATATAATTTATTTATTTTTTTATCAAAATAAATCTAGATTCTCCATGAACTTAACAAAAAATCTAATATATATATATATATTATATATTTAACATATAAAACTTATCATATGATAAAAAAAAACGTATTATCCTAATATCTCTCTAAATACGTGTCCATATTTTGCGTAAAATATATCAAATGAAAGATAATTTCAACATCTACGCATGGACATGAAAATTACGCAATTCAGATCCATATTGAGAGAGATATGAGTAAAACAAATATGAAAATTTCAGACGAATCTGAACGTGACACGTTTCGCGCTACTGTTCATCTTCTTCATGCATTTGTTTACACAAAGTCTATAAGCTATCAAGAGAATGCTCAATCTAGTTGTCATGATTACAAAGGTTGCCAAAATGAGAACTTAGCATGAGCATCTTTACAAGGTAAAATCATCCCCTTATGCATGAATGCAACCTATATGAATGCTTCTAGACTCAATCCTAAAATGCCAATGATGCAACTAAATGCTTCTTTTTGTGTTTTTCAAAAAATTTCAAATTTTTATGGGTTTTCTATGCAATAACTATATACAATGCATGCTAAATGACAAGAAAACACAAGAACATCAGCAACTTGTACCTCCCCCACACTTAATTCACACAGTCTCTTGTGTGAAAAGTGGAGAGAGATGACTAAGGGAAAATCTAAATGCAATATGAAATGGTATATATAATGGAAGGTGGTGGAGTACCTCTATGGAGCGCGAGAAGAGGCTGATGCCTCGGAGTTGAGTCTGGTCGCCCTCCTTCTTCCATGGGTCTTTGAAATGAAAATCCAAAAGACATATGTACATGGATAGTCATGGAACTTCCTCCCAAGTGAGCTTGTTTGAAGTCTCTAGCTTGACTTTCCTTCTTTTGGCTAGTGAGAGGGAGGGTCCTTCCCACCTTCAAGAGTGATGGTGAGGACCTGAGAGAGGAGTTCTTGAAGCTTGAGTGGATCATCTTGGAGCTGAGGGTTGATGATGGCTCTTGCACTTGAGAATGGCCTTGACTTGCCCTTACACCTGAGCTTGTACTCAATGACACCATCCTTGAGCTTCATTGGATGGAGAGTGAGAGTGTGTGAGATCATATCAAGAGAGGATGAGTTTCTTGCAGCAACTTCTTCTTGCCATGAGTGGCCTTTGAGGTTCCACTCATCCCCTCCTTTTTAGCACTTTCCGAGTGCTCAACACACAACTCTTTAGAAGTCTCTCCATTGAGACCTTTTATCTCACAAACAACAACTTCATCTTGGGGCTTCTTATCAGCTTCTTGGCCAAAAGTGATTGTCCCACAATAGCCAGCATCCAATGGAGGTTGTAATGGGTAGGAGACAGTTTTGTTCACATTCATAAGAGTGACCTTCTTGTTGGGAATGTCAATGCAAGCTCCAACTGTTGTGAGGAAAGGTGTGCCCAAGACCAAAGGAACTCTCTTCCCAGTCGCCATGTTAAGGACAGTGATGTCAATGGGAATGGTGCATGCTCCAATCTTCAAAGGGAAGTCTTTAATGATACCAAGTGGGGTTGTAGAAGAGGAATCCCCAAACTGTAGTGAAGACTTGTCTGGTTCCATACTCTCAATCCCTATACTCTTCACCATCTCCATTGAGATTACATTCACACTAGCACCAGAATCAACAAGAGCATCTTTAAGAGTGAGCTGACCAAGGGAGCAAGGTAAAGTGAACATCCCTTGGTGTCCAAGCTTAGGAAGAGACTTTGGAGGGACTGGTGGGTCAAGCTGCAGTGTTGAGATGTTCAGGAGCTCTGCTACTTCTTCTTTGTGAGTGAGAATGTCCTGGATGAGCAGCATTTGGACATGAGCCTCACGCATACCCGAGATCTCTGGAAGCTTGACGCCAACATCACTTAGGTCCTTCCTGAACTTAGAGATAACCTTCTTATGAGCTTTGGTGAGGACCCTTTGTGGAAATGGGAGTGGGACCTCATATGGTGGTGGCTCAACCTTAGGAGCTTCTTCTAGCTTGACCGCTTTTAGCTTGTGGTCAGCCTTCTTCTCAACTTGTTTCTCAGCCCTAGTCTCAGCTCTCTGCATATTTGGTTCTTCAACTTTCCTTTCAGCTTGTACCTGAACCCTTTCCATAGCCTTATCCACCATATATGCTTCAGCTGTTGCTACAATCTCTGTTCCATGCAAAATTCTTTCAATCTCATCCACCTCTTTCTCATGATCACTCAGCTCAATCTTTGAAGAAGTAGTAGAGATGACAACATTGCAAGACTCCTTGGGATTCTTATCTGGTTTCCCTAGTAGTGATCCCATTGGGCTCTTGGAAGATGATGGCATAGAGGCGACCTGACTCTCCAAAGCGTTGAAGCGAGAGGCAAGTAGTAGGAACTTGTTGTTCAGCTCGGTATAGCTAGTATCAATCTTGGAGTGCACGGTTTGGAACTCATGACCAATGTCCTTTGCTAATCTAGACTGAGCATCCATTATCTGCTTGAACATTGACTCCATACTTGAATCAGGAGCTGTAGCTTGAGAAGAGTTTCCTTGAGCTTGAGTGGACTGATTGTTGTTGTTCCCAAAACTAGGAGGTGTGTTTTGCCTAGGCTGGTATTTGTTGTACTGAAAGTTAGGTTTCTTTTTGTACCAAGTACCATTGCTGTTGATGAAGCACAACTCCTCTTGCCCTTCCAAACCATCAATCTTCTTGATCTCAGCAACCTGCTTTTGTTGTTGTTCCCCAACTGATTTCATCTGATCCAGCTTAGCTTTGTTGGCAAGAAGTAGGTCTAGCTTCTCTTCCAAAGACTTGAGCTCTTTCTTGGTCTGCTGATCATCACTTCTGTTGACTCTATCATGATCCTCACTGTATACTGAGTCACTCTTGGCCATGTTCTCTATCAGCTCCTCTGCATCCACCTCGTTTCTGCCCAAGAAGAATCCATTGCTGGCTGTATCAAGTCTGTTTCTGCACTGTGGCATAGCCCCCCTGTAGAAGGTACTCAACAAGCTCTCTTTGGAGAAGCCATGGTGTGGGCAATGAGCTTGGTAGCCTTTGAACCTCTCCCATGCTTCACTGAAACTTTCTAAGTTCCTCTGCTGAAACCCAGAGATCTCATTCCTGATCTTAGCTGCCCTGGAGATGGAGAAGAACTTGTCTAGAAAGGCTTCCTTGCACTCATCCCAAGTAGTGATAGAGTCACTTGAAAGAGACTTCTCCCACTGTCTTGCCTTGTCTCCCAGAGAGAAAGGGAAGAGCCTGAGCTTCAAAGCATCTTCTGACACTCCATTGGTCTTGGACAAACCACAGTAGCTATCAAACTTGTCTAACTGGTCAAAAGGATCTTCAGTAGCAAGACCATGATACTTGTTGTTCTCAATGAAGTTGAGCAGTCCTGACTTGATCTCAAAGTTGTTGTTCTCCACAGCAGGCGCTCTTATTCCCAACCTATGACCATTGATGTGAGGTTGATCATAGGCCCCAATGGCTCTAGCTTGGCGTGGAGGGTGTTGTGGCTGGCGCTGAGGTCTAAGGTTGGCAGCTCCTTGACCAATACCAGCTTGAGCAGCTTCATGTTGAGGTAGGTTCTCCATATCAAACCCCAATCTCTGCAAGTGAACCTGTTGCTCTTCTTCTCTTCTCTTTCTTACTAACTCTCTCTCAAGTGCAGCTATGTCTTCAACTCTTGGAACAAGGCTTGATGAACCTCTGCTCCTCAAGTTCATACACCTGAAATGCACCAAGCTTTGCAGGGAGAGAATCAATATCACAAACAACAATAATAAAAATGACTTAGTCTCAAGCAAGTGACCAAATCTCAATGTCAAAATCAAACTAGGATTGGCAACGGCGCCAATTTGATAAGAGGACTTTTCAAGGGTCCAATTATGCAAATCAAAGTAGTACTTCAGATGTCAATCCATTCCTAGTTCATTTTAAAGCAAAGAGAATACAAGTCTATACTTAATCTAAGTCTAATGATTGAGTGAATGGTTTTTATGCTAAGAACAATACTAAAAAGCAATAAAGATAGAAACTTTCTTTGATTATGAGAAGAAGAGGACTCATGGGATAAGGGAATATGACCTTGGGTGATCAAACTCAAACTAAGGTGCTAGCTTACAATCAATCTATCTACCTTAGGCCTAGACACAAGATTAAGCAAACTTTATCTCTAAATGAATGCTCATTTGCTTCCAAAACTCAAGCATCTAATCTCTTAGGTTGAATGTTTAGGAAGCAATCATTAACAATAAGCCTAATAGCCATCTTAACACCTTTAACAACAAATCTCTTTGGTAGAGTATGTTAAAAGCTTAGGAGAATTGGTTCAGACATTTCATCGAACACCTTGTGGGTGGGAAATGTCTAGAACTCAACTTTAAGGAGGCCAACCCTAAAGAAGCATTAAAATCACTCTACTAGCAAGGAATAAGAATGATCTATACCTAAACACCTTAGATCAAGCCTAATCACCCATGATCTCCCTAACCCATGCATCCAAAAGTGGATCTACTCACTAATCACCATGATTACTCTTTAACCCATGAGGTTTCCAAGCTTAATCATGTCTAAGAAAGATCAATAAAAAATGAAATTATAAACACTCAAGAACACAAGAACAAAGGGGAAGAACTTTCACCCAAAAGAGGTTTTGTGATTCTTAAGAGAAAATAAGATAATCTCTCTAAAATGGAGATTACAAGTATTTATACTTAGGTTTAGGATAAAGAGAGACACATATGATAAAAGACTAGAATGCCCTTTGTATAGGGCTAATTAGAACTTCAAAATAGTGTTTAAAATGACCCAAGGTCGAATTGGGTCGAACCGGACCGGTTTGAGAAAACCAGCCTCGACCACACTCTCTTCTCTTCACGCCCGGCATGGTGATCCCGGCTTGCTCTTCACGGTCCTCCATCCCGGTCCTGCCTCACGCCCGGCTTGCTCTTCACGGTCCTCCATTCCGGTCCATGGCTTCACGCCCGGGGTGTACTTCCCGGTCCTCACAATCCGGTCATGTCTCTTTGGTGACTCCGGTCTCGACATTCCGATCTAGTCGAGTCTAAGAGAGTACTTGGTTTGCTGAGCTTCATTCTTCACCTCCTTTGGATCTTTGAGCTCTTAAACACTTCACATCATCTCATAGTATGCTCCAACACCTGATAGAGACATATGAATGCAATATGGATCCTAAAGACACTAAAATCTAAACTATATGATCAAAATGCATAAGATATGAAAGCTAAAAACACGTAAATATGCAAGATATCAGTCACTCATAATTCTATTGAGATTTTGGTCGCTATGCACATATGTTGGTTAGCCATTTCACAGAACAAATAATTCTATTTAGTTTCTGAGTTGTTCATTTTTATTCATAGTTTTAAACTAAAAAGTGACGTGTAGGTTTCTTAAAAACAAATCCTCAAATTTCCTAAAATATCTTCTAATTTTCTCCTAAATTTTTTGTTGAAATCCCAAATCCCTTCTAAATTATGGGGTATTTAAATCCCTTCTAAACTTGCAAACCACCAATACAATAAGCCCCCTTAGTATAAGCTGCAAAGTGAATGAATTTAGAGAAAGTTTCATGTTTATAACGAAAAGAACATACCCACGTAAAGTGGAAATCATCAAGAAAAAGTATTTAGTACTTAATCCCACTTATTCTTGTTACTGAAAGATAAAAGTGGTGGAATAGGACTGCCTTTTAGCATTAGCCCGCAGAGCACTCAGAGATAGAGAGAGAGAGAGAGAGAGAGAGTTCAGCAGGAAGGGAGGGGAGAAAGAAAAATACCTTGAAATGTATAGAAGAATTAAATTATGAATGAATATTCGCAAGTTCTGGTACAATAGATACATATCGATACTACTGGACCACTATCGCTTGATGAAATGACACTAGTACTCATAGATCTTTAGATATTGCGCTTGGTAGAAAGGTAAGGAATGATAGATGATAACGCTCAAATTACCCTGTAGAGCTTACTCTCTCAAATAAGAGGTTCAGCTGTAGTACTTAGTGATCGAATCACGAGGAGTTAGGGAACCAATTAAATCTAATCAATTAATCAATCCTAGGTGAAGTTGGTTTTAATGATGAAATGTAAATGACAATCCTAAAATGAGCAAGGTAGTTGCTCTTACTAACAATATGATGGCTGTTTAAATGATAATGAAGAGTGCTAGACTTAGGGCTTTTATTCAGGAATGAATATTATAATACCTATAAATGCCTAACAAGTTGCTTGCATAATACTATAGAACTCAGCCGCTTAACTCTCAGTGATGTCTCACTGGTTAAATAATCTAGATCTCTGGCCTCAACTGTCGTATGTTGACACAGAAAAAGAGTCGATCGATATCCTTTAGAGATATCGAGCGATACACCTTTCGCAGCGCCGATCGATTCACCTGTCGGGATATCGATCAACGGCTTCTAGATATGCCTAGGCGCGAGCCGATAATGAACACTAGATCTCAAGGAGGGCGGTTAGCTCTTCTCCAACGAGACACTAGTTCAAACAGATAATTTAAGATATCAAAGATCCTAGTGTTCTATACTCTAGTTAGCTACTCTAGAACAAGCTTAGGGTGCAATCTATTTGATGAATATCACAACTTAGCAATTATAGTTTGGGGCTAATCCCACAAACCTATTTAAACCCTAGATCTAACAAGTAGACTACTCAGACATAGCTAAGCAATTCATAATAATAGATAGATAAAATAATTGAATAGATAAAGAGTAGAAAACAAATGGAGTTCACAAATCTCTCCAATCTCTCAAAACATATAAAACTCTCTAGTCTCTCTATCACACTCTCTGCTTTGCCTCTCAAGCCTTGTGCTTCTTAGACTTGTCAAAGCTTGCTTGCCGTCAGAAAACTTAGCAGAAATATTTAAGCATTTCCATTAGGTTAAAAACTCGTCAGGGGCAATCTCGTAATTTGGTGAAGTCTTGGTGAAGTAGTCGGCTAAACCATTTCGTCCTCGATATCGATCGACAACACTAGTTGTGTATCGATCGATTATAATTTTCTAGTACGCGGATCTTCTCAGCTACATTGATCGACAACTCAGGATGAGTATCGATCGATTCTTATCACAATGTTGACTTCCGACTTGGTCTTGAATGCTCAACTCGGGTGTATTATCTCTTGTACTCCAAAATGCTCCAAAAACATCACTTTATCATGAAACGCTCCTGAACCTGAAAACATACCTAACAGGCAAGAAAACACATTAGTTATATAATAAAATACTAGTATACCATGGTAGAAAATGGGTGAAATCCACGGTATATCAATATAAAGAGAGCTTTAAGAGAAAGAACTCTTTTTTCTTTGACTTTGACCTAGCCCTTGCCTTGTTCGTTTGACAGCTTGACTGGCTAACTTAGAGACAGTACCTTTTTGGCTGGAAAGTCAATAGGTAGAAAACTTATCCTTCAAGTTCTTATGGAAACATGAAATTAGATGCTAGCTTCTCATAAATGGTGATTAGGACATGTATATTCTCTAACATTATTCATCAATGGGATTCCAACTTAAGAGAAAATTTTCAGAGCTGCACCCTTTCCCTTCTCATTGACGAAAATGAGTGTTCTTAAGGCAGGAAAAGGAAATAATAAAATTCTAAAGGTCTTTAAACTTAGATCTGTGTAAAGAATAGTTTTTTTTTTCTTTCGAAGTGAGGCCCATACATACTACAGCCATGAATTCATGCACATAATCCGTATTGAATGAATTACAGGCGTCCACAAATCGAAATGGATGATTTCAAAAGAACTTTCGACTGTTGTGTTGGAAAGCGAGAAGAGAAGCTTTGTTTGTTTTCCAAATTGACAAGCAGAACACATGCAAATGATTAGAATCTTATTTATTGCATGATAAAGTAGAAGAAATAAACAAACTATGCAAAGTTTGGTTACTGGGATGAGTCAACGTACAATACAAACATTAGCAGAAGTTGCAAGGAATGAAGAATGCTGCTGTGTGGCATTATCTGAATATGGAAGAATCTGATAAAGTTCCCTTGTGCTATCACTGCAGAGAATCGTCTTCTACATTTAAAAATATTTCTGATAAAAACTGTAAAGTGTTAAATTCAACAGAACAAGAATTATCTTTGGTAAAACAAAAATATATATAAGATTTTTGATTATGGATAGATTGAAAAGAATCAGTGTTATTAAACCCGGACCGAACCGGCGGTCGGACCAGGTTCAATCACGAACCGGACACAAATGCGGGTTGGGTTAATGCAAAAACCCAACTATAATTGAACCGGTTAAAAATCCCTATCGAACCGTTAAAAACCCGTGAACCGGCGACCCAACGAACCTGATAAACCCTGGTTCTTGTATAAACCAAAAATTTATTAATAAAACAATTAAAATTTCCTTTATGAAATAAAAATAGGATTCAGATTAATAAGGTAAAGCCATCTCATATTTTTCTCTTGAGTCTTTGACGTCTATGTAAGACTGTAACTTACAAGGAATCTATTTTTCAAGGTATTGTTTTTGTTTCGAAGATTTTAAGAATTGAAAATTTAGATTTGAAGAACTCAATCATGGTATAATTTTTAATTTTTATTTCATAGTATAAATTTTTAACTAATGTGTCTATAATTTTTGTAAAGGTGATGAAGATTTGGAGTGACAAAAACCCGGAGAATAAAATTTAAATATGTTTTTCTATTGATTTGGACTATTACATTGTTCTATTACTTTTATTACATTTTTAGTTTGTTACTTTTTAAAAATTTCTAAACATTATAGTTATTGAAATATTTTTTATTTGATATGATCTTTATCTTTGTAAGAATATATATATTCAAAATATCATTAAATTTAATTTAGTCTAATCAAACCTGGATCGAACCGGATTGAACCTGGTCGAACCACATTGACCCATGACCCAAAAAAAATCCGGTTCGCTTGCCGGTCCGGTTTTAACAACACTGAAAAGAACCAAATTTAATGAGTGAGGACAAATTTTTGTAAGGAAAGAAAGAGAACCGGATGAGTTATCTAGAATCCTACCTCCATTGGCAACATTTACTGTTTTCCGGTGCTATTTTTAATAACATAATTAAGATTATCTGCCTTGTTTTAGAGGTGAGATGTGGTGCGTACCAATGATTATCTAATGGATCCATGACTGACATCGTACTGAAGGAAGATGCAAATAACATTGTCGACACAAACTTCTGATTTGCAATGCTGATCCCTTGGACATGTTTTTGTTTTTGCTGAGGTCTGGGTCCAAACAATTCAAACTGATAATGTCGCGATTTGGAACAGAGTTCAAGGATTGAACTGATTTTGGGGCCACATCGGGTAGACATTAGATCAGTAGGAACATTCCATTTATTGTATTGAGGCCACAAGAGATTGGATTGATTTCGGCCGTGTCAATGATACCTCTGCCATGATGTACTCCGTTTTAAATAAATTATTGATGTTGTTGAGGAGTCCTAGGATCTGATAGAGAGATAGAAGTGGTCAGTGACTTACTTGATGAAGAGGAGTTGTCATAAAGAGTATAATTTTTTTTTTTCATTTTCCCAATTGATCTTCATCCAAGATCAACATTGATCATGCCTGGTTAATGGTTGAATAAAGTTGGCGATCGGTTAGAAGTTGTCAGTGCCTTACAATATAATGTTGTCATATTTTTCTTGAGTTCGTTCAGCATGTAAGTGATTAACCCTATCCGTGAATGGGGCGTAGAATTTGCTAGGAGATCAACAATTAACTTGATTCTTGGCAGTAGGCATGGATGGAGAGATCACCAATCTCTTTAGAGAGAAGCTTGTGATCAAGTTCAATCACATGAGCCTCTTTATTGTTGCAAAAGATATTCTCAACATTACCCATAACTCTCTCAATGTTCCTCCAGTTCTAGAGGTACTCTGGAACAGTTTCTTCAGGAGAGTTCCATACATCCAAAGTTTAACCAGACCATCTATTTTCATCCACACAACATCAGTGTCATCAGCGGTAAGAATGTTCCAAATTTCTGGTGACATCAAAACTTTGGCAATGGGTTAGAAACATTTCTATCCATGCGTCTTAGTTACCATCATCAAAAATATCCAAGAGAAAAGGGATTTGGTGACGCCGTAGACTCATTCAAGTTGAACTGATTGATTAGCCATGGATGGAAGCAAAGATTAAAGAGAGAAGAAGAAAATCGTTAGATAGAGAGAAGAAAATAAGAAGCATTTTAGAAAGGTTCTTGAACTTGAACCCTCTAATATCATGAAAGTGAAGATGTTCCCCTTGAATTCTTCATTGTCAATATATATAATACACATGACATGGGAACACTTATTTAAAAACACGTTTCGTCAGCTATATTGGCTTAGGGTTTGGCGGTTATAGCTGCTCTGATCCACGCGATCTCTCTCGGTACTATATAATCACATCTGGCTTAGATCAGATTGTCAAGTGTTCATCAACTGATCTATTAGAAATGTAGAACGGCAAAGCTCTTTATAACTCTATTGGACATCACTTCTTTATCTTCTACTTTCAATTTCTGTTGTTTCTCTTTCATCCTCAAAACTCAAAATGAGTATGCTGATCAGCTTTCAAATGCTTGTTTTTGTAAGGGATGTACAGAGAGGTGTCACTCTAAGTCCCACATTGAAAGTTAGACTAAAGAAGAGTTTAATATATAAAGAAATGTCTAACTCTAATTAGTACGAGGTCTTTTAGGAAGGAATCCAAAAGTAAATTCATGCGGGCCAGTCTTTAAGGTCCAAAGTGGACAATATTGTACTAATCGGACAATAAAGAGTTGAACATGGGCTTTAACAATCCCGAAAATTGGTGTCAGAGCTGTAACATCCCTATCCCGGTCCCAAATTGTTTTAATGAGAACAGGCTTCTCTACGGTCCGATTGACTGAAAACCTAGATCTTGTCCTTCCATCCTTATAAAAAGGACTGCAGCCACCCCTTTTTGTCTTATTCAAAAAATTGAAGTGGAGCTCTGCAGAGATTTCACGGAGACCGGAAACCTTAGCCATCACACCTATCTCTCTCTCCCAGCTGCCGCCTCACCTCTCTCTCTCTCCTCCCGTGCGTCTCTCTCCTCCTCCTCTCTCTCCATGCGCCGCCTTTCCTTCTCTCTCCGCGCGCCGCCTTTCCTTCTCTCTCCTCACCGTCCGCTTTCTCTCTCCTTGCCGTCTGCTTCTCTCTCCTCGCCGGCGCCGATCGGTGGTGGTGATGGTAATCAGTTCAGATCTCGTCTCCCCTTAGTCCTTGTTTTCCAGTTCTAGGTTAAGGTGAGGTGATCCGAACCTAGTCTCTCTCAAGATCTTTATATTCTTCATGTTGGATATAGATCTGGATAGTCCTTGATTGTGAGTTAAGTTGTATATCATGATGGTTGTTAGGTTGATAGATGATATACCATGATTTTGACCCACTTTTAGGCAGGGTATATTGGTATTTTAGGATATATTCTATCCATTCTTGGGTCTATATTGCATATTTATATGTACATGAGCTAATGGAAGAAAGATGATGATTTTGGAGCATTTTGGAGTGTTTTAGAGATTACACCCGAGAAGAACCATATCGGCCACTCGAGGTCGACAAGGAGAGACGCGCGTTGATCGATACACTCAATACTATTGATCGACACTTAGCCGCAGAAGCCCACATTTGGTCACAGCTGACTTGAAGCCCAAGACACCATCTATTTACCATAATGCCCCTGACGTGTTTAACCTAATTATTCTAGTATTTAAGTCTTGCCTATGTGTTTTGGCAGACAACGGTTTTTCTAATATAGCTTTTAGTTTCATAGTTTTGGTGAGAGAGAGAGTTGTCAAATCTGAGAGCATTCTTTAACACCATTTATTTATCTATTCTATTTACAGAGCTTTTTATGATTTTGTCTATGTGTTACTTGGCTATGTCTGTAAGACCCGATCCTGGCCTCTCGGCCCAACTGGATCCGCAGACTTACTTATTGTTTTCTTTGCTTGTTTGATCCATTTCTAAGTCTTTTATTTACTAAGTCATATTCAGATATGAGGTTCATAAACAAAGTGACCAGATAGCACATCGGAATAAATAATAACTTAATAAAAACATCCTTGTAGTTTTTTTTTTTTTTTGAATGAACATCCTTGTAGTTTACATTATAATACTCCTAATCATGTGATCCAATACATAGTTTCTTAATAGTCTCGTAAACAATAACGAGTTCTTCCCTAGCTTCGTTTACCCACACACGGCACAGCTTCTCACTGATAGAGCCTTCACGGTTCCTTGGCTTGACCACCACAAGCCGCATTTCCTGAAACCATAACCAATAAGCATTAATCATAACCGAAGTGATATCGGATTGATCCTACACGTTTTGGTTTGGTTCCTAGAACTTTAATAAACCTCAAACAACATTATTATATAAACAAAATGATTTGGAACTGCCTATCATATCCTAAGTCTATCAACCAACCACCCCACGACTTAGAATAGATAGACAGCCCAGACAAAATATCAGAACACGACCAGTCCGTATTCCCAAAGACCAGTCCGACTATCCGGACAGAGTCTAGGTTCGACCGGTCAATCTTGAAGTCCGGCTCAAAGGCCCAACGGACTCCCTTACCTGATCCAGTACCGGCCTGGATCCATACCATTGAGTAAGGCCCAAGCCCAGTCCGGATTGATCATCAACCGGCCAGACCTTGCGACTCACTACTCCGGTTAGACAACTGTGCATACGTCCTTGACTTAAGGTTTGGGACTGAACCATATGGACCGGACATAACCTGCATCCATTGGTACCGTTTGGAACTCGCACCCTTTGGTATCTCGTGCCACTTGGTCAATGACACCTCCTGGTCTATGGTACCTTATGGTACTCGTAACTCTCTGGTATTCCATACCATATGGTTACTCGTACTCTTTGGACTCTCATGACCCTTGGCACTCATGACTCTTGGCAACTTTCACCCTTTGGGACTTTCCAAACGTTCAGACCAACCCCCTAATCATTGGTACGAACCGCACTGTCCCGCATAACCGACTCATGGTCTAGTTAGCGGTTAGGGTGTGACCTTTCAAGTCAAGGGATGCAACCCTTGGACCCAACAGACATAACCCTTCGTGTATCATCTAAAAGAAGAGAAAAAGATAGACTACAAACAGATAAGGAGAAACGGTTGGGACTAATGAACCGACCAGATCCTCGGTTCGACCACAAAGGCTAACTGTAAGGTCTGATGGGACCAAGGCCCATACCATACCTTCTGAACCACGACTGGGTTCTCCAGGTTCTTCTCTCTATTGTGATCTTCCATATTGATCAGAGGTTGTTTCACAAATGATCAGAGTCGCCGGAAAACTAACCACCACTCAAACAGCCTCGGTATTGACCAGAAACTCTCTCTTTCTCTAGGACTTTCTCTGAGTATTTTACTCTGGAACTGGATGAGAAAAGTGAATGGGGCGAGGCCCTATTTATAGGAAATGAGGGGGTAAGTCTTGCCCCACGAACAGGCCCGACTTGCACCGAAAATGCATGATTTGGAAAACAGGTTGCACCCTTTTGTTCCCTTGCACCCCAACGCCTATCAGGCATTATATTGGGTCAGGCCTAAGCCCAAACCATCCCCAGGCCCCCTAGACACAGCCCACGGCCTTGCCCAAGAGCCCACCGGTCCATGGACCACATAGCTGGACCACCCGCCACCGGTCCGGACCCGGACCACTGTCCCGAAACCAGAGTAGTCCGTTTAGCTGAGATGAGCTGACTCCCAGCTGACCCAGCTGAGTGAGCTAGTAGTCCAGCTAGTGGAGCTGACTTAGTAGTGATGGAGCTGGAGTACACTCTATTGAGCTTCTCTGAGCTGGTCGTGCTACTCGTATACTTCGTCCAGCTACCGTCTAACTCGTTCTAGCTGTCTATTTCTTTCTCAGCTTATTTTGTTAAGTCTTTTCATACTTAACCTTTGTATTTGGACTATGTAACACTTGCCTTTGATCACAAGGATCGGCGGGTTCGTTTCCTCGAACCATAGTCCGTCCCGACAATCCTTCTCAGGATTGGGGGCGTGACAAGTCTCCCCCCCTTGGGGTGGATTCGTCCTCGAATCCTGATTCATTTGTTTCCTCAGAAACAAACTGATCAAACCACTCTGGGTACTCAGCTTTCATTCTAGCTTCTGTTTCCCAAGTGATTATATCTTTACCATCACAGTCCCAGACGATCTAGACCATCTGGACTGTCTTTTTCCTGGTTGCTTTTTCCATCCGGTCTACAATCCGAACCGGCCTTGTTTCTAAGGTTAGGTTTGTGCCTAGATCAGTTGGAATGGCAGGAAGGACGACATCTTGGTCCGTTAGGCACTTCCGGAGTTGGGAAACATGGAACACATTATGAAATGCATCCATCTTGGCAGGCAAGTCTAACTTGTATGCCACTTTGCCAACTCTTTCAATAACCTTGAACGGCCCCAAGTACCTCGAATATAACTTCCTTCTTCCGGAGATCCTGACTCGTCCCTTGAAGGTAATCATCTTGAGATACACCAGGTCACCTACCTCAAACTCGAGATCTTTTCTTCTTCGATCTGCATAGTTCTTTTGGCGGTCCTACGCCTCTCTCATCTTATCCTTTAGGAACTTGATCTTTTCAGTTGTCTCCTCGAAAATCTCCGGACCAATCATGCTGCGTTCCCCAACTTGGGTCCAGCACAAGGGTGTCCTGCATGGACGCCCATACAGAGCTTCGTATGGCGACATGCCAATACTACTATGGAAACTATTGTTGTAAGCAAACTCTACCAAGGGTAGATGTCTTCCCAGGAATCACCCCAGTCCAAGACACATGCTCTCAACATATCTTCCAATGTCTGGATCGTCCGTTCAGACTGACCATCCGTCTGTGGGTGATAGGCGGTACTCATGTTTACTCTCTTTCCTAAGGCCTTTTGAAAAGCCTTCCAGAAGTGAGATGTAAAACTTGGATCCCTATCCGACACTATGCTTGCCGGGACACCATGTAGACGGACGATCTCATCAATGTATATACGTACAATTTGATCGACCCCGTCCGCCTTCTTGATGGCCAGAAAGTGTGCTGACTTGGTTAGGCGATCCACCACAACCCAGACTGCATCTTTCTTATTCCTTGTGGTGGGGAACCTGTGGGAACCGAAATTCGCACTGTCGATTTTAGTTAAGTTAAAACGTAGGAAAACTAAGTTGACCTAGTTTTCCCCGAGGATCCCGGCTATATGCTGGGCCACGCACGACAAAGTTAATACGAGTCTAGTTTGGGAATAAATGCGCAAAATAAAGAGAGCAAAAAGAAAGAATTTTATTTCCGAATCTGCGGAGAGCGTTGGACAACAGGTCGAGATCTCGGCCGCAAGAGCTGTCGATCGTCGCTAGTCTCAAAACCTAGATCTAACCTAGTTGAGTCGCAGCTCGCTAAAAAGGAAATAAATGCCTAAGTTCTAAGTTGCTCTGAAGTGATTTCTTTCTTCTGATTTCGGATCCCCCTTCCTCTGCTCCTAGCTTTGCTTATATACTCCCATATGACGGTCTATTCTTGATGGGCTGAGTCCGCCGCGGGCTGGACTTTTTCCATTTTCGTCGGCTTTCGCGTTTATCGGGAAAGTTGACATTTATTTTTTCGGAAAGTTGACATTTATCTTTTCGGAAGTTTAACATTCATCTTGTCATGCGAAGATAATTGTAAACCGTCGTATCTATCCTTTTTAGAAAAATCGTAAACGGGTTGTTCGATCGGGTTGGTCCTTTCGGGCTGTCTTCCGGTCTTCCGCTGTTTTCTACGATTTTCTTTGAAAGAATGCTCCTACTTGGATGTCGAGTCTTTCGGAAGATCTTCGATCCATTGCTGAGGCACATGGTGTTTTTAAGATAACCATCACCGTTTTATACGAAGTCTTCCTGTCCGTTGACGTCTTACGGGTTCTTTGGAATCTTGGAGCAGGAAAAGGAGTTTTGTTTGCGGGATCTCAGAAAGTCGCAAAACACGGATTTCTGGCGACCCGGAGGCCTAGAACTTACGCACGAAGACTAGCCGTCCGATGACCCGAGCCAGCACGGGGCTAGCCGCCCGGCGACCACGGCCAGCACGGGCGCTAGCCGCCGGCGGCCACGGCCAGCACGGGCGATAGCCGCGGCGGCCCCGGCCAGCACGGGGCTAGCCGCCCGGCGGCACGGCCAGCACGGGCGCTAGCCGCCGGCGGCCACGGCCAGCACGGGGCTAGCCGCCCGGCGGCCACGGCCACGTCCGGAGTTGGCTGCTCGGTTCCTTCGGCGTGTGCGTGTTTTTTTGCGTTTTTAGTTTTCCGTAGGTTTTTCCTTGTGTAGAAAATGTTTCTAGCAGTTGATTTCGAGATGATTAATCTCGAACTTAATATTTTCCCGAGGTTTCTCGATTAACAATTAGTCTCTCGAGTTGCTCTAACATTTTTCATGTTTTTCCGAGACTTTCGGACATCGATTTCGTCTTGACCGATTTTGACCCCAACAGTTAGCCCCCCAGCTAGCTAGGAGCCGTAGGGTTCGCAGGTCCTAGCTTGCGGTATGGTTCGTGAGGAAAGTATGGAGACGAAATCGTGTCGAAGGTCGGGGTGAATAGTAAAATCTTTGCCTATAAAGACTTGTGAATCTTTTACCATTCTTACTTCACCCAAGAATCTCAAGTTAATCTCTCTCTTGCAAATTCTCTCTCTACTTTTAAGAAAAGAATGACTTCAAGATCAAAATCCTCGAGGAGGCAGTCTCACTCGTCTTCGATAGTTTCATGCCGAGGAAGAAGTTCCGAAGCCCGAGGTTTCAGAGATCAACAGGAACGCGTACTGCGACGCTGTCTTTGGTTCTGATGCTCCCCTTCCCGTGATCCGATTCCCCGGCGACCTCTGAGGACGCGTAAGGGAATCGACTCACCGAGCGAAGTATCCCTGAATATCTCGAAATTCTTCGAGAGTTTTATGAGGTTCCGAAGGGAGTCGTGTTTCGCATTCCCGTGGGAATGAGAGTTCGGAGCATCCTCCGGAAGGTTACTTTACTTGTTACGAGGCGTTCTTGACGCAATGCCGACTGTGGTTCCCAATCCCTGGGGTCATTGTTCAGGCCCTCGACCGTTTCAGAATCGCAATCAGGCAGCTGAACGTGTCAGCTTTGAGAGCTGGCTTGGCGTTGTGATTTTGAGTTACGAGTTAGGGATAGACCTTAGCCCCGCCGATTTCAAAGGGTTATGGAACTCCAAGGCGACAATCATCAATGGAGTATACTCCATGAAGGCAAGGACCAATTTTCGGTAATCCATGGAGTTACCTCGCACGCCAAGGATTATGTTGATCGTTTCTTTTTTGTGAGGATAGATGGAGAGTCTGTCGAGGAAGGCTTTCTCCACCTATTCCCAACGGGCTGGTTGTACCAGCGAGGTAAGATTGTCGCATCCCCTTTCTTAGAATCCGAAAGGCGAGTACTGAACGTGCGTTTGTTTTTTTTTTTTTTTTTTTTGGTTCAGAGAACAGGTGTCTCGCGCATGATCCTTCCGATCTTTCGATCAAGAGGGACATTTTTAGGTCGAGGCCTTGTTCCTGGAACTCTTTCACTCTCGACCGGATTCGAGGGGCGGTCGCGCTTCACCGATCGCGAGGCGGTACGCGGCCCTGTGTCAATGATGGATCCTACGTTTTTGCCCCTTTAAGGCAGAGGCGGAGACCTCGTAAGGACAAAGGGATCGCTTTTGAGACCTCGTCGGGAGATGGCGCGCCGCCGGGATACGATCCTGGCTTTACCTCAGGGAATCAGGATGTTCCTCCCCCGGGTGACTTCTTTGATGAACTCCCTCCGGCGTTTTCCCGTGACGAGTCTTTGGACAACGAGGAGAGGGACAAGGTGACTGCGGAGGGTGCTCGCTTGGTCAACGAGGTTTGTTTTTGAAACTTGAGTAAACCCCCTTTTCTTTTTATTTGACCTCGGCTTCTTTGCAGGCCGTGAGAGTGTGGAATGCATCGATCGATGGGAGTTTCCGTACTGCCCGGCTGGCCCGTTTCAAAGCGGAGGAAGTGGAAAAGGAATTCGCAAAGTATCGGTTGGAGGTGGAGGAGCAAAAATGCCGGCAAGCCAAGGTCCAGGCTCGAGCCCTCGTTCGCGCGGAAAGGAGCGGACGGAGAAGAGCTGCCGCCGAGCTAAACAGAAGGGCCGAAATTTTTTCTACCGAGTTCGAAGCGTACAAAGAGGCTCAGGACTTTGTAGGCGATTTTCGCGAGTGTCGTGGTTCGGTCGGTACTCTTCACAAGATGCAGCGTGAGGACGTCTCTCTTTCCGGTGAACTTGCCACGATGGACGGCTCGATGAGAATTTGTGCTAACGCTGAATCCTTTGTTCCTCCGATCGAAGGGAGAATTCGAGAGTTGTGGAATCCTATTAAAGTCTCGGAGGATACAGCGGATGTAGGCGCGGGTTCGAACGCAGGCGACGGTGGTGAAGAGGTTGACCAGCCCGACTCCTCGTTTGGAATATCTTTAACCGATTGTTATGCATTCGATTATAATTTGTGATAGGCCAAGTGTGGCTACTTGTATGTATGTGTTGCGACCCTTAGGAGGTAGCGTGACTTTGCGTTTCTCGGGATTGGCCGTTGGTGGCTTTTGAATCCCTTTATAAATGCTTTTTATGAATTATGCGTTTTGATTTATACTTTCATCAAGTGTAGAGGGTTTGAATACGTGTAGTCACTTCGTATTCAGTCTCTTTTTTTTTGTCGCCAGGTCCGTAGGTTACTTTGTAGCGAACGTTTAGGTTTTTAAGCGATAAGAGGCAAATTTTGGAATCTCGTATTCTGGATACTTATGCCTATGAGATGTCTTAGATACCAGCAAGGCCGGGTTTAGGGCAAGACCTAGGTCTACTTTCGGACTGAAGCTGTGCGATGACAAATCGGCTTTCGTTTTGCCTGTTTGCGATTTTGACCTGACTCGTACCGTTTTAGAATCTGCGAAGTGCTTATCGGCTTATGTGATTCGTTTGGATATGAGTCGAGCTACTTCCTTTACGAAGAGCTAACCAAAATTTGGATTTTTTGTATAGCGCGCTATGATATCCTTGTCGGATGCAAGAGGACTCCATTAGAAGCCAGACTACGAATTTGATTGAGTGAAACGTTTCTATGTTTTTCCGTCGGGGCCAATCGACGGAAATGAATTTTAGAGTTGCGGATGGACTGTTTGGTAGAGTTTTTAGAGTCGCGGATGGACTGTTTGGAGGAGAATGGAGAATCAAGACTTTTCGGGAAGTAACGACGTCTCGCGTTCCTCAAAGATATGATTTTCGTTTTCCGTAATGTTTACGCGTTGAGTAAGCATTTGAATTAAAAAACTTTATAAGGTAGAGTACATGTGAAAAGTATTTTTGCGGGAGTACAAGGATGTTTGTTCCCATCTCCCCCTCCCCCCTTTTTGGTGAGGGGGATAGCTGAACTCGTCGGGTTGCGACGAGCTGCCTACGTACCTCTTGCGAGGATCAAGCCATCTCGTAGTTCTGTTTCTGTCGCGGTTGCTACTACTCCACGATTTCCGGCGCCTTGACTGTTTCGGCTAAGTCGGCGGTCGCGTTGGGAGTTAGGTCATCCGTTTTCTCGGCGATGGACTCGAGGATTTTCCCGCTGTCCTGAGTCGTGGCCTGTTCGGACAAATCCGAGTTGTTTTTTGCTGAGTTCTCAGAGATACTCAGGTTCTTCTTGGTTCGCTTCGGGTTAGCTACTGGGGCGTTCCGATTGCTGCGAAGTTTATGTTCGGCTAGGAAGCAGAGTCGCGACTGTTTTTGGCTTCCCCAGATTACCGCCGTTCTAGTTGGAGTTGGAAACTTGACGCCGAGGTGGTAAGTGGACGGGACTGCCTTCATGGCGTTTATCCAAGGAGTTCCCATTATGGCGTTATAGATAGCCGGGTTATCCACTACCGCGAATTCGACGATCTTTGTGACTTCTTTAGCCATGACCGGGAGTCTGATTTTTCCGAGGGTCATGGACGTGACGCCCGAGAATCCAGTCAATGGTCTTGGTTCTGGGATGACTTCTCCGAGGGGTATGTTCATCCTCTGCAGAGTGTTGCGGAACATGATATTGACCGTGCTTCCTGTGTCGATGAGGATGCGGCCGACTTCGAGATCCTGAATCACCAAGTCGATGACCAGAGGATCGTAGTGGGGTTTATCGAGTCCGGTCGTATCCTGTTCCTCGAAGGTGATTGCGTGATTGGGAACGTCGTCCTCTGGACACCATCCGGGGCTTGTCTCGGCCTTCCGTCCGTAGGCTTTGATTGACGAAACGGAGTCCTGGTAAAAATGTGATCCTCCGATGACCATGTTGATCCTTTGGCGGTTGTTGTTGTTTCCTTCGCCGTCTTGTCTCCGTTCGCGTTTTTCGCCCGATTGAGTTCCAGGAGCGTTATTCTCGGGATTGGCTCCGTCGGTTCTTTTATAATGTAGATTACATGAAAAGTGTTTTTGCGGGAGTACAAGGATGTCTGTCCCCATCTTCCTCCCCCCCTTTTTGGTGAGGGGATAGCTGAACTCGTCGGGTTGCGACGAGCTGCTTACGTACCTCTTGCGAGGATCAAGCCATCTCGTAGTTCTGTTTCTATCACGGTTGCTATTACTCTACGATTTCCGGCGCCTTGACTGTTTCAGCTAAGTCGGCGGTCGCGTCGGGAGTTGGGTTATCCGTTTTTTCGGCGACGGACTCGAGGATTTTCTCATTATCCTGAGTTGTGGCCTGCTTGGTCAAATCCGAGTTGTTTTTTGCTGAGTTCTCGGAGGTACTCAGGTTCTTCTTGGTTCGCTTCGGGTTAGCTACTGGGGCGTTCCGATTGCTGCGAAGTTTATGTTCGGCTAGGAAGCAGAGCCGCGACTGTTTTTGGCTTCCCCAGATTACCGCTGTTCCAGTTGGTGTTGGAAACTTGACGCCGAGATGGTAAGTGGACGGGACTGCCTTCATGGCATTTATCCAAGGAGTTCCCATTATGGCGTTATAGATAGCCGGGTTATCCACTACCGCGAATTCGACGATCTTCGTGACTTCTTTAGCCATGACCGGGAGTCTGATTTTTCCGAGGGTCATGGATGTGACGCCCGAGAATCCAGTTAATGGTCTCGGTTCTGGGATGACTTCTCCGAGGGGTATGTTCATCCTCTGCAGAGTGTCGCGGAACATGATGTTGACCGTGCTCTCTGTATCGATGAGGATGCGGCCGACTTCGAGATCCTGAATCACCAAGTCGATGACCAGAGGATCGTAGTGAGGTTTATCGAGTCCGGTCGTATCCTGTTCCTCGAAGGTGATTGCGTGACTGGGAACGTCGTCCTCTGGACACCATCCGGGGCTTGTCTCGGCCTTCCGTCCATAGGCTTTGATCGACGAAACAGAGTCCTGGTAAAAATGCGATCCTCTGATGACCATGTTGATCCTTTGGCGGTTGTTGTTGTTTCCTTCGCCGTCTTGTCCCCGTTCGCGTTTTTCGCCCGATTGAGTTCCAGGAGCGTTATTCTCGGGATTGGCTCCGTCGGTCTTCGGCGGACGGTCAGAATCTAGGATCAGGTCTTTCATGCTCTTGACCGTTGCTAGTTTGCCGTCGAGCAGCTTCATAATGAGTCTAGCGCCGAGGACTTTGCAGTTGGCGGTGGAGTGACCTCTCGTCTGATGGAACTCGCAGTTGGAATTGTCCTTGTACGAGTTCCGCGTCCAGGTGTTTACGGCGGTCCTTCCTTGTTCGGAATTAACGGCGTAGTTATGTTCGCCTTGGATGTCTTCCCCTTCGTGATGGACGTACTTGTCGTTACGAGAGGTTTTCTTCTTGCCGGACGCTTTCGGCGGTCCATGCTTTTGCGCTAGGATTTTCATCTCTTCTTCCATGATGATGAAATCCGTCGCCTTGTGGAGAGTGTCCTGGATGGTGCGTGGCCTTTCCAGAGAAATCCACTTTCGGAATTTCGATTTGTACCAGAGGTTTTTCCTCAGGGCGTCGATGGCGACTCTGTCGCTGAGGCCTGTTACCCTGGACATCACGAGTTTGAACCTTCTTATGTAGTCGCGGAGCGGTTCGTCTTCCTTTTGAATTAGACTCCAAAGGTCTACGTCGGAAGTTTCCCTGTCCATGAACATGGAGAATTGCTTCAGAAAAGCCGAAGCAAGCTGGCGGAAACTTCCGATGGAGTTTCTTTTCAAGTGTGAGAACCACTCGAGCGCAGCACCTCTGAGGTTCTCGACGAATAGGAGACAGCAGCCGATGTCCTTTTCCCGCTCCGGAAGTTTAGACCTTGCGATCGCAATCTGGAAAGACTGCAGATGTGCCTTTGGGTCTGTGGTTCCATCGTAGGTGGGAAGCTTTATTTTCCCAGGATCTGAGACTCGTGCCTCCGTGATTCGAGAGGTGAACGGAGTTTTTCTCGACTCCTCGAGGAGCAGGTCGATCTCGGGGGCAGTGCTGGTCGCGTGGTGAATCTGCGATTTTACCGCTTTCACCTCGGCTGCAGTTTTGGCGATGTACTCGCGCAAATCGTGGATCTCGTTGGCGCCGTTCGCGCTCCTCTGTCTACGTTGGCGGCGATAGGCCCGAGTCTGGTCCTCAGCCAACTTTTCTTGCTCTGACTAGTAGAGGTCTTCTTCCTCTTCTGTCATGTGTTTTTCGAAGGATGCCGCCAGTCGAGCTGACTGACTTCGGGTCCTTCTGTGGTGGATGTCGGCGTCTTCGTCGGACGGATCCGTTTGATCGCTGACATCCAGATTGATTCTTTCGACGTTGTCTCCTTCGTTGTCCCTTGCAGGAGGTGGAAGGTTGCCCGTCGTTTTCTTCTGCCCCGTCGGAGTGGTATCGTCAGGGATGAGTTCCGGGGATTTTCTCGGGGCATCTTTTTCTTGGTTTCCGGAAGTTCCGAAGTCGAGCCTCCTGACACGCCTCACCTTGGTGGATCCGCGCGGGAGTTTGCTTTTCGCTGTTAAGGTATTGACCTGTTTAGCGAGTGAAGCCATTAGTTTCTCTTGTTCTTCCGACCGTTTCTGGGCGGTAGCGAACAGTTCCTTCACCTGGTCCAGCATCGCGGTGTTTGCCTCGGCAGTGACCGTCGATACGTTTCCATCAGGAGTCTTCTCAGCGTTGACATCGACGGCTGGTCCGTCGTGTGTTTGCTTGTCTTTTTCCGTGTCAACAGACATGCTTAACTGGGCGTGCGTAGTTGCGAGAAAGATAAAGCCGTGAATCCCCCTCCTTCTAGCGCCAAACTGTGGGAACCGAAATTCGCACTGTCGATTTTAGTTAAGTTAAAACGTAGGAAAACTAAGTGGACCTAGTTTTCCCCGAGGATCCCGGCTATCTGCTGGGCCACGCACGACAAAGTTAATACGAGACTAGTTTGGGAATAAATGCGTAAAATAAAGAGAGCAAAAAGAAATAATCTTATTTCCGAATCTGCGGAGAGCGTTGGACAACAGGTCGAGATCTCGGCCGCAAGAGCTGTCGATCGTCGCTAGTCTCAAAACCTAGATCTAACCTAGTTGAGTCGCAGCTCGCTAAAAAAGGAAATAAGCGCCTAAGTTCTAAGTTGCTCTGGAGTGGTTTCTTTCTTTTGATTTCGGATCCCCCTTCCTCTGCTCCTAGCTTTGCTTATATACTCCCATATGACGGTCTATCCTTGATGGGCTGAGTCCGCAGCGGGCTGGACTTTTTCCATTTTCGTCGGCTTTCGCGTTTATCGGGAAAGTTGACATTTATCTTTTCGGAAAGTTGACATTTATCTTTTCGGAAGTTTAACATTTATCTTGTCATGCGAAGATAATTGTAAACCGTCGTATCTATTCTTTTAGAAAATCGTAAACGGGTTGTCCGATCGGGTTTGGTCCCTTTCGGGCCGTCTTCCGGTCTTCCGCTATTTTCTACGATTTTCTTTGAAAGAATGCTCCTACTTGGATGTCGAGTCTTTCGGAAGATCTTCGATCCATTGCTGAGGCACATGGTGTTTTAAGATAACCATCGCCGTTTTATACGAAGTCTTCCTGTCCGTTGACGTCTTACGGGTTCTTTGGAATCTTGGAGCAGGAAAAGGAGTTTTGTTTGCGGGATCTCGGAAAGTCGCAAAACACGGATTTCTGGCGACCCGGAGGCCTAGAACTTACGCATGAAGACTAGCCGTCCGATGACCCGAGCCAGCACGGGGCTAGCCGCCCGGCGACCACGGCCAGCACGGGCGCTAGCCGCCGGCGGCCACGGCCAGCACGGGGCTAGCCGCCCGGCGGCCACGGCCAGCACGGGCGCTAGCCGCCGGCGGCCACGGCCAGCACGGGGCTAGCCGCCCGGCGGCCACGGCCAGCACGGGCGCTAGCCGCCGGCGGCCAGGGCCAGCACGGGGCTAGCCGCCCGGCGGCCACGGCCAGCACGGGCGCTAGCCGCCGGCGGCCACGGCCAGCACGGGGCTAGCCGCCCGGCGGCCACGGCCACGTCCGGAGTTGGCTGCTCGGTTCCTTCGGCGTGTGCGTGTTTTTTGCGTTTTTAGTTTTCCGTAGGTTTTTCCTTGTGTAGAAAATGTTTCTAGCAGTTGATTTCAAGCTGATTAATCTCGAACTTAATATTTTCCCGAGGTTTCTCGATTAACAATTAGTCTCTCGAGGTTGCTCTTACATTTTTCATGTTTTTCCGAGACTTTCAGACATCGATTTCGTCTTGACCGATTTTGACCCCAACAGATAGTACACCTATGTACGAAGTTGATCACTTTTCCGGTGATTATTCAGTTGGGAGTTGGGAACCAAACTACTACGTGCCTACATATGCAGTGGATAACCATGAAGAGGAGTATGATGAGGAACATTATTGGGAAAAAGAAGAGGAGTATGATGAGGATTACAACACGAACATCTCATACACATACAACCAAGTAGTGCATCACCCTACAGTGAACACAAGGGAAGATGAGTATGATGAAGACTACTGGAAAGAAAGAGAGATTGAATACTCTTTCCTTCACAGAGATGAAGTACCCACCCAAAATATTCTCCACCCTTTCATCAAACCACACCATGAAGAAAACATCAAGGAAGGCACAAGTCACAAACCAATCCTGAGATCGAACCATTGGACATCGATCGACACATCTAGATGTGCATCGATCGATACGAGAGTTTCTACAGAGCACGATGGATTGCCAGCACACTGCTATCCTATCTTTGCCCTAGAAGCTACTACACCTTCCCAACACGAGGAAGAACATGAGGAGAACCATAAGGAAGAACCAGCTAAAGATCAACAATGAGTTCTCACCAGATATGGATCTACATTAACTAGAACCATGCTACACGAATCGAGCGACGCATCACCTTCAGCATCGATCGATACCAGTCCAAGACGAGGACAACACGAGAGAAAATCGATCGACACAAACACTTGTGTATCGATCGATACTAGTCAAACCAACATGGAGAAAATTGGAAATTTCGAACAAGGAAATTCCAAAATTGGAAAATTTGGAAATATGGAGCCCTATATAAGAAGTCACGGGGTAGAAGTTATTTCTCACACCCTAGAAGCAATCAAGATGAATACACCACCTTCCAACACCAATGAAGATGCTTTCAGTTGCAGACCTCCCCATCAGCTACACAACACGAAATCGATCGACGAGAGTTCACCCAAATCGATTAATACTCAACCCTTACCATCCGATTCTACTACTAATGCAAAGTTAGATCGCGATTTTCTAACACCATATGAATTTGGTATTTTCAGGGACTTAGAAGGCAATGCAAGATCTCTGGACGGACGCATTCTACAAGTATCCAGAGAGGATATCACAGACATTCTTGCCATGGCCAATGGACCGAAAACCTATTCACTAAGCAAGTCTCGGATCCAGTCTATCAGAAGCAAATAGCTGATGCAGATTATGCAATAGCCTGTAGAAGAATCCCGGAACTCAAGTACATTTATCAACTTGAAGCTTCAAAATCGATCGACGGAGATACTGTTGGGGAAAAATATCCAGACATAAGTTTTCTCCATCTTCCGGATAGGCCCTCGACTTCCGGACCCTTGCTCAAGAAGAAACCAGGGACTGACCCCTGCCATAGGTCCGACCCCCTTGATCGGACCGACCCTTGAAGCAAAATAGAAGTATTCCGCCTAAGGGGAAACTTCCAATTTTCCGATTATGGAAGAGTTTTATTACTTGAACCCGACATCTACAACTATAAAAGGGGAGCCCAAACTCTAGAATAAGGGATCGACTTTCTAGACTAAGAGATTAGGGTTTAGGTGGCTAGAACAAAGGTTTATACACCAAATCGTTGTAGTCCCCATACGCATAACTCAATAAAACATCTCTTCTAGTCTAATCTCTTGCTTCAATACAAATCTTCTAGTGTTCCGTAGTACTAAAACGATCCTACATAAAAATACCATAAAAGTTTGGCGCTAGAAGGAGGGGAGTAATCCAACTACGTGACGATGGCACTAGAGGACGATACTAACCAAGCAAAGATGACCCCGAGGGAGATCGAACTCCTCAACAAGCTCAAGATCCTTCAAAGTCAGGTTACCGATCTTCACAGAGCTCGGGAGACCACACCCAGAGGTCATGAACTTCTTCTCGAAGTTCAAACCCTAAAACACCAACTTGGAGAACACTCCAAGCAACTACCGCAGAGCGCCGAGAAGCTAAACGCCATAGAAGCGGAGAATCTTGTCTTTCGACAAGAGAACCATACCCTCGGTGAAACCAGCAACAAGCGAAAGCGGTTCCGAACTAGGGTTCGACCCATGGCTTCGCTCAACACTCCACGCGATGGTGAAAGAGCTCCTCACCGACCCGTCTCCGCTAACGATGAACCCGAAGAACGTGAAGCTGCTCACGACATGACCCGAGTACAAGTGGATAGCGATTCCGATACGGAAGATGAAGAGTACTCGCCCGATGATCCTGGGCTCTTGGACCCGGCTCTAGCCGCCTACCTAGAAAAGGTGGTTTCCGAAAGGTTCGGCACCATCCAATCTATGGTAGAAAGGCTCCTAGGGGTAGCTCCCCCTATTCGGAGGAGTAATCCAGGGTCCTATTCCGATACACCTTTCGTGGAAGAGATTGCCTCGGTGGAGATGCCACGCAAGTTCTCTTTCCAGAGCATAAAGATTTACGAAGGTACTGGAGATCCTGACAATCACATCGCTCAGTACAAGCAACGCATGCTAGCAGTAGCAATCCCCCGGGATGCACGGGAAGCTACCATGTGCAAGGGATTCAGATCAACCTTGACTGGCCCTGCTCTCCAGTGGTACATCAATCTTCCTACCAAGTCCATCAAGTCCTTTGCAGCCCTTAGTGACAAGTTCGTAGAGAAATTTGCTAGCAGTCGCAACCTAGAGAAGAACTCAGACGACCTCTACGAAGTCCTCCAGCATAGGAACGAACCCCTTCGTTCCTACATAGCACGCTTCAACCAAGAGAAGGTGGTTATCCCTGAGTGTAACGCTGATACGGCTATCTCGGCCTTCAAGAGGGGTCTACTTCCGGAGGGAGATCTCTACAAGGAGCTGATCAAATACAAATGCAGGACTATGGAGGATGTGTTGTCTCGTGCTTGGGCTCAAGTGAGGTGGGAAGAAGATGTTGCTAGTAGGGCCAAAGCCTGTCCGAAGTACGATCAGAAGTCCTCAAAGCGAACTAGGAATGATCGTGATGAGCCCTCTCATCCCAAGTCCGCTAGGGAGACTAGTAACCCGAGCAGGGGCAGGTACCAACATCGACCTTTGCCTAGATCCGAGGGGATGATGGTGTCCACTTTGCCTGATATCTCTCCTCTTGCGATATCAAAACCGGAACTGATCGGTGTCCTACGACAAATGGGTCCTCAAGTCAAGTGGGCTCCTAAGATGAAGGCTGCAGAGGCTAATCAAAACCCCAAGCGGTGGTGCGAGTTCCATAGTGACCATGATCACACCAAGGAAAATTGTATAGCCTTGAAGATGGAAGTCGCCGAGCATCTAAAGAAATGCTACCTAAGGGAGTTCCTCTCAGATAAGGCCAAGAACCTTCTAAATAAGGAAGGTCCCGGTCTCCCTTACCGAAGCAGCTCCCACATTGCCACCACAGCAAGACCGGGTGATCCATGTCATCTCAGGCGGATCGGAAGTAAGTGGAATCAGTAGTGCTAATAGTGCTCGAATCACGAGGAGCTAGGGAACCAATTAAATAAAATCTACTAATCAATCCTAGGTGAAGTTGGTTTATATGATGGAAATAAAAATAGCAATTCCTAAAATGAGCAAGGTAGTTGCTCTAACTAACAATATGATGGGTTGTTTAAATGTGATAAAGAGTGCTAGACATAGGGCTTTTTATTCAGGAATGGAGATTATAATTTCTATAAATGCTTTAACAAGTTGCTTGCATGATACTATAGATCTCAGCCGCTTAACTCTAGTGATGTCTCACTGGTTAAATAATCTAGATCTCTGGCCTCACTTGTCGTATGTTGACACAGAAAAAGAGTCGATCGACATCCTTTTGAGATATCGATCGATACACCTTTCGCTCGGCGATCGATTCACCTGTCGGGATATCGATCGACGACTTCTAGATATGCCTAGGCGCGAGCCGATAATGAACACTAGGTCTCAAGGAGGGCTGTCGCTCTTCTCAACAAGAGACAAGCTAGTTCAAATGGATAATTCAAGATAATCAAAGATCCTAGTGATCTATATTCTAGTTAGCTAATCTAGAACAAGCATAAGGTGCAATCCATTTGATGAGTACCACAACTTAGCAATTATAGTTTGGGGCTAATCCCACAAACCTATTTAAACCCTAGATCTAACAAGTAGACTACTCAGACATAGCTAAGCAATTCATGACAATGGATAGATGAAAGAATTGCATAGATAAAAATAAGTAGAAATACAAAAGGAGATGAGAAATCTCTCCAATCTCTCAAAACAAATAAAACTCTAGTCTCTCTCTCTCACACTCTCTGCTTGCTTTTCTCTGAGTTGTTCAAAGCTTGCTGTCAAAAACACTTAGCAGGAATATTTAAGCATTTCCATTAGGTTAAAAACTGGTCAGGGGCAATCTCGTAATTTGGTGAAGTCTTGGCGAATTAGTCGGCTAAACCATTTCGTCCTCGATATCGATCGACAACACAGGATGTGTATCGATCGATTATAATCTTCTAGTACGCGGATCTTCTCAGCTACATCGATCGACAACTCAGGATGAGTATCGATCGATTATAATCGCAATGTTGACTTCCGACTTGGTCTTGAATGGTCAACTCGGGTGTATCATCTCTTGCACTCCAAAATGCTCCAAAAACATCACTTTCTCACAAAATGCTCCTGAACCTGAAAACATACCTAACAGGCTAGAAAACAGATTAAATATATAATAAAATACTAGTATACCATGATTAAAAACGGGTAAAATCCATGGTATATCAACTCCCCCAGACTTACTCCTTTGCTTGTCCTCAAGCAAAAACAGTAGTCTTTGGAAAATGTTTGAAAACAGCAGGAACTCAAAGATTCAAAATATTGAAGTCATCACTCTATGGGTTTGCAATTCATATCTAAACATCCTAATCACAGAAGTTCATTATGCCTTATCCTAGCTTAGAAACCAAACTCATCTAATCAACAACTTAGCAAATCTCATCTGACATTCCCCTCTACTAACCTCATTTTCTAACATAAAATAAAAGTGCAGGCTTTACCTTGAAAGGATCGATTAAAGGACACATGAATTCAACTCAAACAAGTATCTGAACACACAGGTACTCTTCTCTGATCCCTTTCTCCCCTCATCTCTCTTCTCTGATTCTCTTATTCGTTTCAATTTCAACAGATTTCGATGCCACAAAGGTCATCTAGTCTATCTCATTGACATTTGCATTGTAACTCATACATTTTGACAAAGTGTAGCGAATAATGGGGTCTTTGGTAATTTACATATCCCTCGTTTCCACAATGTGTGATCATCCTTGAGATTTAGAATACTGGGGTCGCAGGAGACACTCCTACCCGTCTGCCTCTCAAGAAATCATTTCACTCCTAAACTTAGATCTTGAGACGCTGAAGAGAGAGAATGAAGGGAACCAGAAACACACTGACTTTTTACCTTCTAGACTTGTAAGAGGATTCCGATCCAGTGATTTCCAAGCCCCAAGACAAGCAAATAAGTCAGTATTAGTGTTGGAGGTCAGCTTTGGTTCCTTCAAACAATCTTAGCTAGTGAATATAGATGACAGGTTGATCCACTTTAGCATCTTTAGTACTATCTGCAATCAGTAATCTAGAATGGTGCTAAAGAGTGGTCAGACAATCAAATATAAATATATATCAATGCTCCTATTTAATACTTATGCGAAAAATAATTTTGAAAAACAATTTGAATAAAAACCAAAATAAAAACACATATTAGTAACCCCCCCCCCCAGACTTAAATTACACTGTCCAAGTGTAACACAGCCGGTGGTGAGGTAAATAAAATAAATCATAATTAATAAATATAACAAGTTAGAATGATTAAACCTGATCGACAAGGTGTCGATCGATTCGTAGTGGTGTACGTCGATCGTTAGTAATGGTCGTGTGGTGTCGAGCGATATGAATGGTAAATGTCGGTCGACGAAATCATCATTCTACTCGGATCTTATAAAAACTGCAAAATAAATCCGAAAAATAAAAAGTAAAAATGAAAAATAATAAAATAAAGGAAAATAAAAGAAAACCTAATAGTGGGTTGCCTCCCACTCAGCGCTTTGTTATAGTCATTTAGCTTGACTGTGGTAGGTGTGTGACTCATGGGGTGCAATGGGGATTGTTGTTTGCTGGTGGGCAAACATTTCCCTCATCTTTGGACTCAGCAACAGTGAAGCTTCTTGTGGCATCATCTGATCCTGTCCATCTAGGATATATCTTTGCCAAATCTGCTTTGGTGACTTGCAATCCAGTTCCTCCATGTCTAACTGATGCTTTGGTGACTTAGGTGATGAACATTCTGGTCGGTCCTTGGATGTAGTCTTGCCGATGTCGATCGATGGTACAAGTACTCTGTCGGTCGATATTGGTGGCGTAGCTTCCTTCTCAACCATGGTTAATATGTTTCCAAGCTCCACTCTTATCTCAGCCATATCATTCTGGAAATCCTTGTAGCTGCCATCCAAAGGCTGGAAAGTTTCTTCCACCAATGTTTGCATGTTTGCCTCAAGGTGTGCCTGAGCTCTGCATACATCAGTCACCATATCATCTATCTCCTCTCTACTGTAGGGTACTGGTGGTGGTCTGTATGCATGGTAAGGGCGTGTGTGTACTGGAAGGCGTAAGCAACCTTTGTGAAAAAGTGATGCTCTCTCCAGAATTCTCCTTATTTGCTCCTTGGTAACATGGATGATTTCACCATCTCCTCCTCAAGCATAGCCAAACTCATCTCTGCAGACACCATATTCATCATTTGCTTCCCATTTAAATCTCTTGGATCCTTCAGTATTGAAGGCACGTCGTCCAAACTCCAATCGTCTGTCAGGCAATCTGACTCTTGGTCTGTCGATCGATCCGGGATATCTGCCGTCGATCGATGGTGATGAAACGATGTCGATCGATGGTGAACTCCTGGGTTGACCGAAGTTTTGAGGAACTGTATCCTGACGTGGTGATTGTCTTGGACGTGAGCTAGGATGTCTGGATGGCTACGTTGCTGTGTGAACAGGTTTTCTGGTCCATTAGCAACTTGGAGGATGTCTGCTATGTCTTCTCTGGTTATGTGCAGAACTCTACCATCCATTGCTCTTGCATAGCCATCTGTGTCCCTGAAAATTCCAAATTCATCAGGTGTTAGTGAAACGTTCCTGATATCATAAGGGTCATGAAATCGAGATTGAGCTCTGTTAAAGGCGTCGATCGATGGTGATGTGGTGGTGGCGATCGATGGTGCACGTCTAGCTGCATGGTTGGATCGATTGTTCATGGTGTTGCAGTCCTCCATTGATAAGTTTCTGAATGCTGGAAGCTGCTGGGTAGAAGGTGAAGAGTTTTGAATTTTCGTGGCTGGAGTTGTCAACATTTTATACCCATGTGTTGCCCTAATCGGTGAAATTCCGATTGTGTCCTTTAAGTCGTCCGTGTTAATATCGATCGATGTGATACTGGCTATGTCGATCGATGGACGATGTCGTTTTGCTGGATGAAGTAGATAATCGATCGATGGTGGGCGCTTGATGTCGATCGATTGTGGGAATCTGCAAATCTGTCATTCTCCAAGTAGTTTTCCCAAGCTCTCTCTTCCCAATAGTTTGCATCATGTTCTTCACTGTGGTCTCCACTGTGGGAAGAGGTGGCTATGTCTACTGCAAAACTCTCATGAAATCCGCTATCTGCCCAACTCCTTACTGAGTAATCATCTTCCTTTCGGCTGGGTGGGACGGCGAAATTCGGGTAGCAATGATCTGGTAGATCGAGTTCATCATCTGGTGGGTCTCTGTCGATCGATGATCTATGTTTGTCGATCTCCTCTGACTTGCTGGTGTCGATAGATGAAGTTACGGTGCTGTCGATTGATCCCGAGTACTCTGTCTCGTACTCGACTTCACAATGACAAACTGCAATGATACCAGGATCATCTTCTTTTACCACTGATTTGGCTGGTAGTTTGCCATGCTTGACAGGGTCGTAGTGGATTTCTGGATCAATCATAGTCAAGCACATCCTGTTGGTGTTCATGTCACATACGGCTCATACTGTAGCCACAAATGCTCTTCCAAGTAAGAGGGAAGAGTTCCAATTTAGCTTGATGTCTAGGACATGAAAATCCACAGGGATGATAGCATTACCAATATGTACTTCCAGGTCTCTGATGAAGCCTCCAGAGTTTTTCTGAGTGTAATCCACAAATGTAAAGATCTCTGGTGAAGGCTCTACTTGCAGGCCCAGATGGTCTGCCATGACCTTTGGTAAAATGCTGACTGATGAACCAGTGTCACATAGTGCATGAGGAAATTCAATCCCTTGTACCACACAGGGTATTGCAAACTTCCCAGGATCACTCTTCTTCTTCAAAGTAATCATTTTCCTCATATCTTCTCTGACATTGTCAAACCTTCTTCTAATGTCATTTTCAGTCTCCCTTGTTTCTCTGAAGAACATCCACAATCTGCTTGTGAAGTAAACCTCCTCAAAAGGTTTCTCTGGTGGGATTCTGATAACTCTCTTAGTGAAACCATCAATCTCCTTTTCATTAGCTTCCCTCTTAAGGTTCTTAGGAATCTTCTCCTTCCTACTCCTTAACCTTCTTCCTTCAGTTCCCTCTGATGTAGGTGTAGTGTCTGAAGGGTTACCAGTGGTCTCTGTAGGGTTAGCTTGTGGTTTCGGTGTGGGTCTGAGTGCATTGATTCGGTTGCTGTCTATCGATGGTAGTTGCACTCGGTATGTGAGAGGTGCGTGTCGATCGATAGGTGGAGAAAAGGGTCGATCGATACGTTTCTCATCTTTGTGTCGATCGATGAGTGGCTCGTCTCGTCGGTCGATATCTTCGTAGGTGTGGATGGGTGGGTATGGATGAGAAGCCGTGAATTCAGCATGTGTCAATATCCTAACCGCGTTGCAATCTGCAGTCGTATCCGGAAATGACATCGTTGATGTCGATCGATGTGGACTAGTTGGTGTCGATCGACACCATTGTGATCCACCGAAACTTAGTGAACTTTCCACTTCAAAGTCTCCTTCTTGTAGCTTCTCTTGTTTCACCACTTGCCAGAAATCATCATCTATAATGGCATTCACGTGGTGTTTCCTATTTCCTTCCCCTACTTCCTTAGAAGTTCCAATTCTCCTGATAGAGTCTTCAGTCTGGACAATCTGTGTCTCAAGTTTCTTAACTTGAGTGCAAATGGTGTCTATCCTTGTGGTCAGATTGTTGAAGACAGAGTCAATCTTCCCATTGAAGTCTACTGTAAGCTTCTGCTGACCTTCTAGAACTCTATCAATCATGGCATCAAACTTACTCTCCTGGGTGGGTGGTGGTGGGTTTTGGTAAGCTGAGTTGCCGTAGTTCCTTGTGTTGGTGAAGGGTTTCTGATACTGTGAACTCTGGTTGTAGTTACTCTTCTGACCACTGCCAAAAAGTTTATGTTTCCACTCTGGTTTCCATATCTCTGAAATCCAGTACCTCCAATGTAGTTCACATCTTCCTCTGTATCATCTTCTCTAGCCTCTCCTTCTTCAGCTGAGCAGACTGGCTGCCCCAGAAATGCATGTAAAGCATCTATCTTGGCTCTGACTTCATTCATCTGGTCTTCCCCGATGGCTGCAACCGATTTCTTCTTGTCAGAGTCAGTGTTCTTGGTGCTGCTGCTGTTGGCTAGGTTCTCAATAAGTCTCACAGCCTCTATTGGATTCCTAGTGTTGAAGTTCCCCTCGCTAGCAGTATCAAGAGCCATCTGATACCTCAAGGCGATACCTCTGTAGAAAGTGCTTAGCAGCTGCACTTCATTGAATCCATGGTGTGGACAGTCTCGCTGGAAGAACTTAAATCTGATCCACGCGTCTTTAAAAGTCTCACTAGGCTTTTGCGCGAAAGTGGCGATTTTGCTCCTTAAGTCTTCAGCGCGTGCCTCATCAAAGAAATTACGCAGGAAGGCGTTTTTGATGTCGGCCCAGGATGTCAGTGATCCTGTAGGTAGCTGCTTGAGCCAGTGCGAAGCTTCTCCAATCAGTGAGTATTTGAAGAGCTTGCAGAGTAGGTAGTCCTCAGGGACTCCATCCATACGAATAGCAGCGATAAGATCCTCGAACCTCTCCAGATGGTCCATAGGATGCTCGTGTGATAGCCCAGAATAAGGTATCTGAGACACGAGAGAGTAGTACTGAGGCTTGAGCTCGAAGTTCGGCTTCTGAATCTCTGGAAGTCGAATAGCTGATCTGTTGGTGTAGTACTCGTCTGGACGATTGTAGTCTCCCAATGATCGTGTTTGAGCTTCTCCTGTAGCCTCAGCTTCAGGCTCAGGGATTATGTTTCCCTGTGCATCTAGCTTCTGACATGTTGCATTACGCAGATGACCATCTTGGTCATACAGGTTTCCATTCTCGCCCTGCGTGAGAATAACAATCGCGACCATGCTTCGCGGAGTAGTATCGATCGATGTACGGTGAGTAGTATCGAACGATGTGGATCGGCGAACGGTATCGGTCGACGGTGCTGTCTGAGTGTCGGTCGACGGTTGAACGTGAGTATCAGTCGACGGTACTGCGGTTTTGTCGATCGATGCGGAGCGTAGGTCTTTGCGGATTGAGCGTTCCAAGTGTGCAGGATCCTCTGAGAATAATAGTTGATTTCCCTTGTTGCTTCTGGTACTGCTGGGCATGTACCTGAAAAGACAAGAAAAAATTTAATCAGAAAGGGGGTAAAAAGAAAAACCTAAGATTAATAAGATTAAATCTAATGGCGATCAAAGCTCCCCGGCAACGGCTCCAAATTTGATAGTGCTCAAATTACCCAGTAGAACTTACTCTTTCAAATAAGAGGTACAGCTGTAGTACTTAGGGATCGAATCACGAGGAGCCAGGGAACCAATTAAATAAAATCTACTAATCAATCCTAGGTGAAGTTGGTTTATATGATGGAAATAAAAATAGCAATTCCTAAAATGAGCAAGGTAGTTGTTCTAACTAACAATATGATGGGTTGTTTAAATGGGATAAAGAGTGCTAGACATAGGGCTTTTATTCAGGAATGGAGATTATAATTTCTATAAATGCTTTAACAAGTTGCTTGCATGATACTATAGATCTCAGCCGCTTAACTCTAGTGATGTCTCACTGGTTAAATAATCTAGATCTCTGGCCTCAACTGTTGTATGTTGAAACAAAAAAGAGTCGATAGACATCCTTTTGAGATATCGATCGATACACCTTTCGCTCGGCGATCGATTCACCTATCAGTATATCGATCGACGGGTTCTAGATATGCCTAGGCGCGAGCCGATAATGAACACTAGGTCTCAAGGAGGCTGTCGCTCTTCTCAACAGGAGACAAGCTAGTTCAAATGGATAATTCAAGATAATCAAAGATTCTAGTGATCTATATTCTAGTTAGCTAATCTAGAACAAACATAGGGTGCAATCCATTTGATGAGTACCACAACTTAGCAATTATAGTTTGGGGCTAATCCGACAAACCTATTTAAACCCTAGATCTAACAAGTAGACTACTCAGACATAGCTAAGCAATTCATGACAATGGATAGATGAAAGAATTGCATAGATAGAAATAAGTAGAAATACAAAAGGAGATGAGAAATCTCTCCAATCTCTCAAAACAAATAAAACTCTAGTCTCTCTCTCACACTCTCTGCTTGCTTTTCTCTGAGTTGTTCAAAGCTTGCCGTCAAAAACACTTAGCAGGAATATTTAAGCATTTCCATTAGGTTAAAAACTCGTCAGGGGCAATCTCGTAATTTGGTGAAGTCTTGGTGAAGTAGTCGGCTAAACCATTTCGTCCTCGATATCGATCGACAACATAGGATGTGTATCGATCGATTATAATCTTCTAGTACGCGGATCTTCTCAGCTACATCGATCGACAACTCAGGATGAGTATCGATCGATTATTAATCGCAATGTTGACTTCCGACTTGGTCTTGAATGGTCAACTCGGGTGTATCATATCTTGCACTCCAAAATGCTCCAAAAACATCACTTTCTCACAAAATGCTCCTGAACCTGAAAACATACCTAACAGGCTAGAAAACAGATTAAATATATAATAAAATACTAGTATACCATGGTTAAAAACGGGTAAAATCCATGGTATATCAAGTGCCGCTGCCAAGAGAAGTACTCGCAATGCCAGGAACGGTCAAGAGGCCGAGGGTCCTAACCACCTGCTCCCTCGGAACAGATGAGATCAGCTTCACTGTAAGTGAGCAAGAGAAGGTCCTTGCTCCTCACCATCACGCCCTTGTCATTTCACTTACCATAGCAAACTGCTTGTTCAAGCAAATACTAGTAGACAACGGGAGCTCCAGCAACATTATCTTCCATTCGGCCTTCGCCGACCTAGGATTGGAACCTACGGCCCTAACTAGAAAGGCGACTCCCCTTGTGATAGAACCAAAATCGGGATCACTCTTTCGGTAAGGTTGATATGGACTCTTATCCGGAAGGATAGAGAACTGGTGGGATGATTGGTGACACAATGGGATGCGGAAAGGCCCAATAATACTACCAGACTTCAAATGTTGCCGGATGTGACGCACCGGTCCAACAAAGGAAGGATCGAAACTTGGAGATAACCTCACCAAGAAACTAGAAATGTTCTAAACAAGGAACAGAGAGTAAAAACTCAAAAAGAAGAAGAAAATTCGTTGATGTTATTGCCATGATCAAAGATTACATTTTATAGTACTTTGAGTCAAAGAGAAATAAAAGAAAGTGCAGAAAACAATGCATAGAAAACACCAATTTGACTAGATCTAGTCAAAGTGTGGAAAACAAGGAAGACTGGTCAATGCGCGATCTCAGATGTTGACTAGTCCAGATTAGAAAGATGTCCAGGTTCATGCTGGTCGTGCACACCATGCTGGGAAGGATACGGACACACGCGGGACGATCCACACATGTCTGAATTCGCGAGAACTGAACATCACATGAGTTGTACATGGCATAACTCCCTCATCTGAACTCCATTTGATCTGATTCTTCTTCGAAGAGTTCCATAATTGAGTTGAGAACATTCTCCAAGTGGTTTCAAGCGAAGAAACATCATGGTTTAGAAGATATTCATCGAAAAATGAACTTATATCTGTGTTGCTTCTCGGGTGGTTTGATGGTCGAACCAGCTCGGAAGGTCAAACCAACTTGCTCAGATCGTCCGGGTGAGTGTTAGTCCAGCTCAGCTCGTCCATGATAGTGTCAGTCCAGCTCACTTGAGTATTCAGCTCATCCAAGATTGCATAATCTGATGAGAAAACCTCGGTTAGGTCTAGCTGGTCGACAAGGTCACCATCTTGGGCCGTGTCCATGAACCAAGCAGGAAGGTGCTGGATTTTGGGTGCATCATACTCTCCCTCTTCAAAAGGATTTGTCCTCAAATCCATTTTACCTGTATAAAAAGGAAATGAATCAGACACAAAAGACTTAAAATTCATGAAAAATTCTGTGAAGAAAAAGTATGGACAAAAACTTCCTTGGAGGTTTGAGCTCGTTTTTATCAAGTAGTTCCAGTCCCATGTTCCAAGAACACAAGTGTTGTGTCGTCCTCCTCTGCTTGCTTCTATCTTTGGTTCATGGAGGATTGGTTTTGGCTCAGGTCGTTCCCTTCTTGGGCATGAATCTCCTTTGGAAATCTTGTACTCGCGGATAGATGGGCTGGAGAACCTCCGATTTGAAAAATTCATATCTCCTTCATCCGCGAAGCTTTTCAAGTGATTCCAAGCCTCAGAGAATCCTTGGTGAGTTAGCCTTCCAGGAAAATTGGTTTCATGACAAAATACCTTCTGAAAGTCGAGATACCCTTCGTGGACTGAACCTCTATCGCTGGCATCTCCAAGGTAGCCGGTTTGGACAATAATGCTTCTCCAAAACTCAGGCTGTTGGGCACGATCAATGCTTTCATTCAGAGGCTGAACCTGTCTTTCCTGGATACTCAAAACAAACACTAAAAGACCAGGATCAAATGTGCAAGAGATGTGCAAGAGAGATACTTGTTCAAATCAAACATCAAAATGTCTTTTTCAAGAACAAGTAGCACATATCTAAGCCTTTCAAGGTGCTCATCAAAGTAGATATTACAAACCAAAATTTTCTCAAGACATGCAACAATATTAGACATTTTCAGAACATTCATATCCTGCTCAACATCTGAACACACAAGCTTAAGTTCAGATTGAGAAACATTTATCAAAGAATTAAGAGACTTATCAAAGAATGTGTTGTAAACCAAAATATCATCAAGGCACAAAACAACACATTGATCACGAGATGATCTCAAAAGATGCCAAGTTTTATCAGTTTCAAAACACACAAGATCAGGCTGCAAAACATAATCACAAGAATCAAGATCACAAAAATCATTTTCAGTTCTAAGTGATTCATGTTCCAGCAACTTCTTAACCAAAATTTCGTCCAAGGCACAAAAGGATGCAAATAAATTATCAGTGATCAGTGCATGAATATAAGAACTCAGATCAAAGCCAATGCCTTTGGAAACAAATGAGTCAAACGGTTTTCTAGCATAGAAATCAGGCAGCTGCAAATCAAGCTCAAGAGTTTCTTCAAAATGATCAAAACATTTGCTATGTGTCAAGAACTGATCAAAGGTCAAGATAATTTCAGAGTTGTTGCCTTTAGCATTTTGAAAACAGTTATGATCAAGAAGTTCATCAGGTTTAAAGATTTTATAAGAATTAATCATGTTTTCAAAAACAGACTTTGAAACACAAAATTCTTTCATCTTGTCAAGACCAAAACGAGTCACATCTTGAGAACTGATCTTGACAAATATTTCAGGCAGAGAATTAAGCAAATCAGAGTTCTCACTGTGCTTTTGAAGATCAGGAGACAAAGGGAGAGGAGATGTGCCGGGAAGTCGTCCATGATGTGGATGGTTGAATGGCTCTTCCTCAAAAACCTGTGGAGACAAAACACGACTACTCGGAAGCTCCGGTTGCAAAACAGTTAGTTCTACATTAGCTTGCTCATTCTCAAACACAAACTCAGGTTCAAGATAAGGAAGATCACATTTATCCTCACAAGTGATCAAGCTTTCAATTAGCTCTTCATCAGATTCATCATAAATGGGTAAAGAATCTGAAAAATCTTTAAACTCTTCAACATGGGTTTCAGATTTACCTTTAGGTTTTTCACTGATGAACAATGATGGCTCAGCTACAGGTGGACGTGTGGATGTGCTCTTCTTGTGGCTCTTGCTGACGTCCTTGAGAGTTTTCGCTACTCCCTCCACAAAGTTATCACAAAATTCTTGGACTTCCAACGGACTGAAAATCCTCCTTTGTTCAGCCACATCTCTGGTCATTTTGACCTTATAATTGCACCTTCGGTTTGGCTTTTCCTGCACACTAACAAACTCATCAAAAGTATTCAAAGCATATTTAAATGAAGATTGAGAAGCAGTTTGTCGTGGGGGTTTTTCCTTGCTACTTTGCCTTAGAAGACCAAACATCTTAACCTGAAAATCTCAACACAAAAGTTAGATAAAAAATCTCACACTCTCAAGTGTTTGATCCTCACCCACACACGTGTTTCTCTCAAGTTTTATGGTCACACAAGAGTTTCTTCTCAAGGTTCTAAGAGAGCAAACTAGATCACCCAATGAGCAAATCCAAGTGAACCACAAAAGATCAAGAGAGAAAGATAAGAGATTTAAAAGGGGAACCCGCCTTAACCACCTCAAAGGCCGGATTTCTCTTCGGCCAGCAGGCTTTCTCTTCCACCACCACACCACAAAACAATCAAACTTTGAAACTTTTTTTTTTTTATGTTCTTTTTTTTTTAATGCATAAACTTAGATCTTATTTTTTTTTATGGGGGTAATGAGGGGCCCGGGTTCAAGATAGATAGATGAAGAAGTGTTTAGAAGAAATGGAGAGATGAGAAAAATGGATAGAAATAGAGTTACCGGAAGAGTGGCTCTGATACCACTTGATAGAACCAAAATCGGGATCACTCTTTCGGTAAGGTTGATATGGACTCTGATCCGGAAGGATAGAGAACTGGTGGGATGATTGGTGACACAATGGGATGCGGAAAGGCCCAATGATACTACCAGACTTCAAATGTTGCCGGATGTGACGCACCGGTCCAACAAAGGAAGGATCGAAACTTGGAGATAACCTCACCAAGAAACTAGAAATGTTCTAAACAAAGAACAGAGAGTAAAAACTCAAAAAGAAGAAGAAAATTCGTTGATGTTATTGCCATGATCAAAGATTACATTTTATAGTACTTTGAGTCAAAGAGAAATAAAAGAAAGTGCAGAAAACAATGCATAGAAAACACCAATTTGACTAGATCTAGTCAAAGTGTGGAAAACAAGGAAGACTGGTCAATGCGCGGTCTCAGATGTTGACTAGTCCAGATTAGAAAGATGTCCAGGTTCATGCTGGTCGTGCACACCATGCTGGGAAGGATACGGACACACGCGGGACGATCCGCACATGTCTGAATTCGCGAGAACTGAACATCACATGAGTTGTACATGGCATAACTCCCTCATCTGAACTCCATTTGATCTGATTCTTCTTCGAGGAGTTCCATAATTGAGTTGAGAACATTCTCCAAGTGGTTTCAAGCGAAGAAACATCATGGTTTAGAAGATATTCATCGAAAAATGAACTTATATCTGTGTTGCTTCTCGGGTGGTTTGATGGTCGAACCAGCTCGGAAGGTCGAACCAACTTGCTCAGATCGTCCGGGTGAGTGTTAGTCCAGCTCAGCTCGTCCATGATAGTGTCAGTCCAGCTCACTTGAGTATTCAGCTCATCCAAGATTGCATAATCTGATGAGAAAACCTCGGTTAGGTCTAGCTGGTCGACAAGGTCACCATCTTGGGCCGTGTCCATGAACCAAGCAGGAAGGTGCTGGATTTTGGGTGCATCACCTTGTAGGCTTCAGTGGAGAGGTAAAGCAAACCTTAGGAGAAGTTCTTCTCCCCGTGTATTCCGAGGGGATAAACCAGGCCACGAAATTCCAAGTCGTCAACTGCCCTTCATCGTGTAACGTGATACTAGGAAGGCCTTGGATCCACAACATGGAAGCCGTGCCTTCGACTTTGCATCAGCTGGTCAAGTTTCCAACTCCCTGGGGCATTAAGGCGGTCAAGGGAAATCAGGAAAATGCCAGGTCCTGCTATCAGACTACCCTAAAGGGAAAGACCCGTCTTATAGCAATTACAGAAGAAGCTTCCGGCCCCGCATACCGAAGAGCCGGAAGTGGAAGAAATGGATGAGGTTCCACTCACGGAAGGGAACTTGGGTCGAAATCTGAAGATAGGCTCCAAGCTTCCAGAAGGCCTAAGAAGGAGATTGGTCGACTTCTTGAGATCCAACTCCAACTGCCTCGCCTGGTCCCATGAGGACATGCCTGGAATTGATCCCGACGTCATAATGCCTCAATTCCAAGGGGATCCAATGCATCCTCCTGTCAGACAGAAGAGGAGGAAGTTTGCCCCTGAAAAGGACGAGATGATCAACGAAGAGGTCAAGAATCTACTGGATGCCGGATTCATAAGAGAGGTGCAATACCCAGAATGGCTAGCTAATGTAGTGGTCGTTAGGAAGAAGAATGGGAAGTGGAGACTCTGCATCGACTGTGAGGGATTAAACTCACCTCCTAGATTTTAGATCAGGTTAAGAGTAGGGAAAGATAACGTGGGCTGAATCCCGTGATAACTTGTAGAATGAATGAATGATTTTATTGATGACTTTGATCGAAGAATGGTTACAAAGAATGTATTTCAGAATGATTACAAAGACAATAAATATTTGAGAGATTGTGTGAATGATCGTAGGAGTGAATGTGTCTTTTTCTTGATTGACTTCTTCTTTAAATAGCCTCAGGCTCCACTTGATCGCCACCAACTGGTTCCCGAGATCCCCTCCGTGAATTGAGGGATTTGTAACAGCTCCCCTTTGACCGGGTCATGCGCCTACCTATACGTCCACGAGCTGCCTCCTTTCCGTGACCTCTCTAATGTGCATCTTTAGCTCACAGCCTCCGGCTCTAGCTTAGCTGCTTTTAAGGATTGAATTTGTGATGGGCCTATCGCGGCCCGTTATCATTTCTTGTTATTTGCCATTAGCTATTGGGCCATATTCGGGCCCAACAGTTGCCCCAAGCTTTCGAGAGTCGATTTGTTATCTCGGGAGCTAAACCTAGCCGCCCAGCCTAGATCTTCTTGTTGAGATAATGATTATCAGTTATCTCAACCATAGATATTCTTTGCTTGATCGAACGGCTGTAGTTATTTTTAATGAGATCGACGGTTTAGATTAAAGGGAATTTGAAATGTAGTTTCCGATTTTCTAGACGTGATGGGATATAAAGCTGCAGGTATTAATTGCTTCTCTCTCCACTTTCTCCACGCCTCTCGACGGTTTCCAAGGTAACTTCCCTTCTCTCCTTTTTATTTTACTGCGTTTTTCTTTTTTTTATCTCTACTTCTTGATCGAACCAGTTCTTCACCCCGAACTTCTTTAGAGATTCCGTTCTTGCTCGACTTAGCTCGATTCTTCCCTTTTCGTTTTCTTTCTCTTTACCCTTTACTTATCATGAGTCAAAAGGAAGGCTCCGGTGAGATTCAAATCTCTGCTTCCGGTGCTCGTATTATGAAGGGTAAGCAAGAAGCCGGCGAGAAGATGAAGAAGGATGCCAAGAAGAAGAAGGCTAAAGATTCAATTGCAGCGAGAGTCTCCAAGCGAATGAAGAAGAAAGATGGCAAGAGCGCCTCCTCTGGACCTCACTCTCCTTCGATGTTGAAGAGTCAGGACGTTGTTAACCTCGTCGTCCAAGCTCACAGCAAGAAGGATTTAGCCAGAGCTTGTACTAATGATGAAATCCCCGAAACTGTCCCGGAGGGTTTGTTCTGTGTCCACGAGAAATACATCTCCAAGTGTCACCTTAGGTTCCCTCTCCCAACCCTCTTGCTAAATCTCCTAGATCACTATCAATTAGCCCTTTCCCAGCCTTGCCCCTCGGTTATCCGAGTGGTGAATGGATTTTTCACCAGGGCTAAGGAAGAAGGAGTTATCGTAGGGCTAACCGAGCTGATGAGTCTTTTCTTGATAAAGGAGAGCTCCACCAAGGAGGGGGGAAGCGGGACCTATTATCTCCCCTGTCATCCAGGGCTAGGTATTTTTAAGCTCACGGCCAGTGATGATGACTGGCGGAAGAAGTACTTCTATGTCAAGATTGACCCTTCGACAGTTCCTGTAGGCCGAGCCCTCAGGACTTCTTGGTCTGACATATCTAGTTAGGATTTTAGGGATGTATTTGCTTGTTTACTTTTGCTTTTCGCGATTTGCTAAGTCTTTTGATTTTTCTTGCAGAGATTGAGGACCCTGCTAAGTTATCCGGTAAACTCACTAGAGCTCTCTGTAGGAAGCTGCAACACAGCCCTAATACCTGGGGAGCTTACACTACCACGAGAATTGGATCAGATAGTAGGTTCCCTGATTGATACAAGGCTTCCTTTCCTGATTCAGTCACGGTTGCTTGTTTAGAAGGTAACCTTCTTTCATTGATTTCAAATCTTTAATGCTTGAATTTGTCTTTTGGGATTAAGGATTCTCCTTTTGATTCAGTTTCTGAAGGTGAATCAGTATTCTCAGTCTCGTCGGGAGCCAGCACCTCAGAAAGGACTCAGTCACACAAGATGCCTATCCAGCCCTCGTTCCGTTCCAGGGGTAGATCAACCAAAGCTGCCAGCTCCTCTCGAGGAAGCAACAAGAATCAAGGAGGATCCTTCCTCAGCACTGTGAAGGATGTCCTTGATGATGGAGGCTCTGCTCCTGTCAAAGATGCCAGTCGCTCCGAGCCCAGGGTTCAGGAAGTTGTCCCTCACTCCGAGGTCCCGGAGGCGGAAGCTGATCTTCAAATAGTGAAGGATACTCATGAGTTTGAGCCTCCGAGGAGCAAGAGGTCCAGGACCGACCAGGTTGACAGACCTTCCTGGTCTTCCTCCTCTTCTTCTAGAGGAGGAACTGTCGGCTGGAAATTCGCTCACTCGAAGCCTGAATCAGTCTTGGATGACTCGTGGGGTTTGGCTACGCTGATGAGGCACATGAAGAGAACCGGGTGTGCCCTCCCCTCGATCGCCAATCTCACGAACAAAGAGGAGTACGTTGAGATTGCCCATTGCATGGGCCAGGTATGGTTTTTATTTTAGTCTTTTCACTTTATCCTCTACGGAATATGTTTATTAAGTTATTGTTTTCGTTTTTGTAGCTGGCTGGAGCTATCAACAGGGCTCAGTTCAAGTTTGAGGAAACTGTGCACAATGCCCCCAATGCTGGTGAGCTAGCTCAGGTTACTGAGCTAGTTAGAGCTACTAAGATGGAGCTCGACCAGGCTCGGTTTAAGGTCTCTGAACTTCAAGCTGAGGTCAAGAGACTTGGCTCCAAGGCCGACATTCAGTAAGGGAAGATTGAGAGTCAAGCGATGGACATCCAGGTGAAGAGCAGGAAGATTGCTGAGTTGGATTCTGCTCGGAAGGTAGTTGAGTATCAGGTAAAGGAGCTGATTACTTCGTCCCAAGACAACCAGAAGAACAAGGAAGCTGAGGTCAAGCTGGCTGTTAGGAGAGGAAAGAAGGAGGTAGCTGATGCCTACAACAAGATCTTAGCCTCCGTGAAGGAGAAATTTGCCAAGAAGATGGATGAGGTCGAGCTACAGATTTATGCTCAAGAGCTTCAGGCTAACACCGACCTCTTGAAGGATATGCTGGAGAATGAAATCCAGAATGCTGAGGACGAGTATAATCGTTTAATGACTTTGATGCCAGAGGCGGCTGCTGCGTATGAAAAGGCGCAAGTCTCAGACTTCTCGATCAGCAAGCTCTCTCTTTCTCAACTATCTGAGAGCTCAGGTACTTTCGAGATCAATATGTTTAACCTCTCCTTTTCTGGAGAGTACGGTTCTTACTCAGTAGCCTGAGCTAAATCTCCAGCACTAGGAGCACCATGCATGGTCTCCTCGAACCTCAGCTGAGCTTTGTTAATGGCTCCAGCTAACTAAAAAAAAAAAAAAAAACTAAAATTCAGAAAATGTCGACTTAAAGGCAAACCAAGAAAAAACAAGACTACGTACCTGACCCATGTGGTGAGCTATCTCAATGTATTCTTCCTTGTTGGTCAGACCGTTGATTGAAGGCATGGAGCATCCTACCATCTTCATATGCCTCATGATGGTTGCCAAACCCCAAGGGTCATCCAAGGGCTAGGTATTTTTAAGCTCACGGCCAGTGATGATGACTGGCGGAAGAAGTACTTCTATGTCAAGATTGACCCTTCGACAGTTCCTGTAGGCCGAGCCCTCAGGACTTCTTGGTCTGACATATCTAGTTAGGATTTTAGGGATGTATTTGCTTGTTTACTTTTGCTTTTCGCGATTTGCTAAGTCTTTTGATTTTTCTTGCAGAGATTGAGGACCCTGCTAAGTTATCCGGTAAACTCACTAGAGCTCTCTGTAGGAAGCTGCAACACAGCCCTAATACCTGGGGAGCTTACACTACCACGAGAATTGGATCAGATAGTAGGTTCCCTGATTGATACAAGGCTTCCTTTCCTGATTCAGTCACGGTTGCTTGTTTAGAAGGTAACCTTCTTTCATTGATTTCAAATCTTTAATGCTTGAATTTGTCTTTTGGGATTAAGGATTCTCCTTTTGATTCAGTTTCTGAAGGTGAATCAGTATTCTCAGTCTCGTCGGGAGCCAGCACCTCAGAAAGGACTCAGTCACACAAGATGCCTATCCAGCCCTCGTTCCGTTCCAGGGGTAGATCAACCAAAGCTGCCAGCTCCTCTCGAGGAAGCAACAAGAATCAAGGAGGATCCTTCCTCAGCACTGTGAAGGATGTCCTTGATGATGGAGGCTCTGCTCCTGTCAAAGATGCCAGTCGCTCCGAGCCCAGGGTTCAGGAAGTTGTCCCTCACTCCGAGGTCCCGGAGGCGGAAGCTGATCTTCAAATAGTGAAGGATACTCATGAGTTTGAGCCTCCGAGGAGCAAGAGGTCCAGGACCGACCAGGTTGACAGACCTTCCAGGTCTTCCTCCTCTTCTTCTAGAGGAGGAACTGTCGGCTGGAAATTCGCTCACTCGAAGCCTGAATCAGTCTTGGATGACTCGTGGGGTTTGGCTACGCTGATGAGGCACATGAAGAGAACCGGGTGTGCCCTCCCCTCGATCGCCAATCTCACGAACAAAGAGGAGTACGTTGAGATTGCCCATTGCATGGGCCAGGTATGGTTTTTATTTTAGTCTTTTAACTTTATCCTCTACGGAATATGTTTATTAAGTTATTGTTTTCGTTTTTGTAGCTGGCTGGAGCTATCAACAGGGCTCAGTTCAAGTTTGAGGAAACTGTGCACAATGCCCCCAATGCTGGTGAGCTAGCTCAGGTTACTGAGCTAGTTAGAGCTACTAAGATGGAGCTCGACCAGGCTCGGTTTAAGGTCTCTGAACTTCAAGCTGAGGTCAAGAGACTTGGCTCCAAGGCCGACATTCAGTAAGGGAAGATTGAGAGTCAAGCGATGGACATCCAGGTGAAGAGCAGGAAGATTGCTGAGTTGGATTCTGCTCGGAAGGTAGTTGAGTATCAGGTAAAGGAGCTGATTACTTCGTCCCAAGACAACCAGAAGAACAAGGAAGCTGAGGTCAAGCTGGCTGTTAGGAGAGGAAAGAAGGAGGTAGCTGATGCCTACAACAAGATCTTAGCCTCCGTGAAGGAGAAATTTGCCAAGAAGATGGATGAGGTCGAGCTACAGATTTATGCTCAAGAGCTTCAGGCTAACACCGACCTCTTGAAGGATATGCTGGAGAATGAAATCCAGAATGCTGAGGACGAGTATAATCGTTTAATGACTTTGATGCCAGAGGCGGCTGCTGCGTATGAAAAGGCGCAAGTCTCAGACTTCTCGATCAGCAAGCTCTCTCTTTCTCAACTATCTGAGAGCTCAGGTACTTTCGAGATCAATATGTTTAACCTCTCCTTTTCTGGAGAGTACGGTTCTTACTCAGTAGCCTGAGCTAAATCTCCAGCACTAGGAGCACCATGCATGGTCTCCTCGAACCTCAGCTGAGCTTTGTTAATGGCTCCAGCTAACTAAAAAAAAAAAAAAAAAACTAAAATTCAGAAAATGTCGACTTAAAGGCAAACCAAGAAAAAACAAGACTACGTACCTGACCCATGTGGTGAGCTATCTCAATGTATTCTTCCTTGTTGGTCAGACCGTTGATTGAAGGCATGGAGCATCCTACCATCTTCATATGCCTCATGATGGTTGCCAAACCCCAAGGGTCATCCAAGATCGATCCCGGCTTAGAATGGGTAAAGTTCCAGCCGACGGTCCCTCCCCGCGAAGACGAGGAGGAAGACCTGGTGGGCCTATCTCCCAAATCAGTCCGAGACCTCTTGTTTCTCGGAGGTTCGACCTCAGAGGGATCTCTAGCAGCTTGAGGGTTAACATCAACTGGCGGGATCTCAGGACGGGGAACAACATCTTGAGCTCTGGTCTCAACTGGGTTAACATCCCTAACATGAACAGAGGACCCATCATCAAGGACCTCCTTCAGCGAGCTAAGGAAGGCTCCTCCTTGGGTCTTGTCGCTGCCTCGCGAAGCACTGGCAGCTGCAGCAGGTTTGCTCCTGGAACGGAAAGAAGGCCTCATCTTGGGAGCTTGAGTCTTTTCGGTTTCAGAAGTACTAGCTCCAGTCGAAAGATCTACCACGAAAGGACCTTCAGAAACTAAACAAAGGAAAGTTTTTTTAGTTATCTCCAGAAGCAAATCTAGAAATGAAAACAGATAAGTAAAATCCGAAAACTACCTTCTAAATCTTCAGCAGGAATCGGGTAAAGGAACCTGGCGTTGTATCGATCCGGGAACCTAGCTGATCCAATGCGAGAAGTAGTAAAAGACGTCCAAGTATTGGGACTTTGATGTAGCTTCCGAAAAAGAGCTCTAGACAGCTTATCAATAAGCTTAGGAGGATCCTCGAAATCTGCATAAAAAATCAAGGGTTCAGCAAATAATAATAATCTGAAATAAGCAAGGCATGTTCCTAAAAAGTCCTAACCAGATATACCGGACCAAATAACCGAAAGAGCACGACCCACTGGAACTGTGGAGGGATCAATCTTGACATAAAGTATTTTTTCCTCCAATCATCATCGCTACCGGAGGACTTAAAAAGACCGAGCCTAGGACGGCAAGGAAGATAGTAGGTACCACTACCACCGTCTTTACTAGAGATCTCCTTGATCGTATAGAGGCTCATCAGTTCGGTCAGTCCAACAGCGACCCCCTCCTCCTTAGCCCTGGTAATGAAACCATTTATCACCCGGATAACCGAGGGACAAAGCTGAGAGAGGGCCAATTGGTAATGGTCAAGAAGATCTAATAGGAGGTCTGGAAGCGGAAACTGGAGGTGGCATTTAGAGATATACTTCTCATGAATGCAAAACCAACCCTCCGGGGCGGTTTCGGGGGTTTCATCGGAGGAACAAACCCTGGCGAACTCTTTTTGACCGTGAGCTTGAACCATGAGGTTAACGACCTCTTGGATCTTTAATGACGAAGGCGAGTGAGGTCCCAGAGAGGCGCTCCCGCCAGAAACGTCTTTCTTCTTCACCTGCTTGGAGACCCTCCCCGCAATTGAGTCTTTGGCTTCCTTCTTATCTCTTTTCATTTTCTCACCGATCTCCTGTTTAACCTTCATTAAACGTTTGCCGGAGGCAGAGATTCCGGTCTCGCCGGAATCTTCTTTCGGAGGATCCATTAAAAAGAGGGGTAAGGAGAATGGAAAGGATTGAAAGGGGAAAGGGTGGAACAAGCTAACTAGATCTCTTAGGAACTAAGGATTCTAAGAAATTCGCAGAGGATCAATGGTGAATCGAAGGATGAAAGTAAAATAAAAAAAAGCAAACGTAGTAAAATAAAGGAGTGGAGGAGAAGTTACCTTGAAAACCGAGTGGAGGCGTGGAGAATATGGACAGCGGCAGTTAATGCTAGCTACTTTATATCTTGTCAAGTCTCGAGAATCGGAGCAAATATTTCAAAACTTCTTTCATTCGAGCCGTTGATTTCATTGAAAGAAATCTCAACCGTCAATTCAAGCGAATAATATCTTCGTTGAATATAGCTAGTAATCATTATCTCAACAGAAAAGATTGAGGTTCAGCGGCTAGGTTAAGCTCCCGAGTAAGAAGTCTTATCTCGAAAGCTGGGGGCAACTGTTGGGCCCAAATATGGCCCGTTAGCTGAAGATAGAACCAAAGCAGGTATTGGGCCGAGACAAAGCCCAACGCGTATCGGAGACCTGAGCTAAGGTTTACTACGAAGCCGGAGGCTGGAAGCTAAAGGCAATCCTCGAAGAGGTCACGGTGAAGAGGAAGCTCACATCACAACAGAAGGAGCACAGGACCCGGTCAAAGGGGAAGCTGTTGCGGATTCCACAATAAACGGAGAGGATCTCGGAGATCAGTTGAAGACAATCAAAAGAAGTCCAAGGCTATTTAAAGAGAAGGTCGAGGACTAAGGAGGAGATTCATTCAACCCTTATTCACTTTCACGATTATTCACATCATCTCTTAAACATTTTAGTTATCTTTGTCATCATCAAGAGAAACATCTTTTGTAACCATTCTTTTATCACATTATCAATACAAATCGAAGTTCATTCAACAAGTTATTACGGGATTCAGCCCGCGTTATCTTTCCTAATCCTTTCCTAAACTATAACCTGACCTAAAAATCAGGAGGTGAGTTTAATCCCTCACACCTATCGGATCATCCATGTGGTACGACCTGGCGTTTACAAGCTCCAAAAGGTGCGAACCGGGGTACCTGAGATCAGATCGTGGAACGCCACGAATCTTAAGAAATACTATCATTAGGTACCTAAAACTTCTTGAACTACGTTAGGCTTGATCGCTTGACTGGGTACGTAGGGCAACTCCGTCATGAGTGCAGCCCCAACCTCATTTCAACACTCTGATCACCATTACCAAAGGGGGCATATGTCTGATTAAAATCACATAGCCTAAACAGGCGATTGTATGATTATTATGATACCATGTATTCCGTTATCAAAAAGCAATTATCCTCGATACCTTGACTCTTTAACAATTTGGGTTCCCAAGAGCCTGAACCTAAAATCTTCGGATCAACCCAGGCCACTAAGAACCTGGACCTAAGGTCTTAAAACCCTTAATGCTCTCGAAGGTCTTAAAATCCTTCAAACAAAATCAGATTTCCACAGATCTGAACCCAAGGTCTTAAAATCCTTCAAACAAATTCAGGTTCCCCAAAGTCGGGACCTAAGCTCATCAAAACTCCAAACGAACTCAAAGGTCTTAAAATCCTTAACAAAACCTAAGGTATTAAAATCCTTAACAAAAAACTAAGGTTCTGAAATCCTTAACAGAGTCGAAGGCCCCTAAATCCTTCGAAGAAATTCGAAATTCAGTAAACCAATTTGTTTCCTCACGAAGTCAGATCAGAAAAGATCTCACAAGCCTTCGAAATAATTCAGGTTCCTAAAAACCTCGAGCTAAGCAAAAACCCGATCACGATCAAACATCACATTTGGCGACTAAAGCAAAAGACAAATTTCAAAACAACCAAGTTTAAAATTAAACAAGGGTTTAAAAGCCTCCCCAGGCTAACGAAGGTTCAAGACATAAACAGATTGTGGGAACCGAAATTCGCACTGTCGATTTTTATTAAGTAAATCGGAGGAAAGCTAAGTAAACCTAACTTTCCCTGAAGGTCTGGATTCTCTGCGACAACCAACGACAAGTGATCAAATAAATGCGGAAAGGTTTTTATTAAGATTTGAGACAGGACCTTAAGGAAGGCTGCCTACGTACCCCTTTCGAGGATCAAGTCGGACGTAGTTCAGTTGGAGTTGTTTGAACAAGAGATCGAACTGCCTGGCGGAGTTCGTCTAGTACGAGCGTTAGTCATAGAAACGGGCATGTCGAGAATAATGCCTAGGGTTTCTATGTGCGGAACTCTAAGTACAACAAGGGTTGTTAAGAGTTGGGACTGGACCTTGAGAAAGGCTGCCTACGTACCCCTTTCGAGGATCAAGTCGGACGTAGTTCAGTTAGAAAGATTTGAACAAGAGATCGAACTGCCTCGGCGGAGTTCGTCTAGTATGAGCGTTGGACATTGAAACAGGCATGTCGAGATTAATGCCTAGGGTTTCTATGTGCGGAACTCTAAGTAAAAGGATTGTTAGATCCTTCCGAGAGAGACACAGGAGCCTGCGGACAAGATGAAAATAGAACGAGAGGCGGCCGGACGTTCTAGGTCCTACCTTGCTAGTCTACCGCCTAAATTCTAAGTTCTTAACCTAACAGGAGCTCTCTAGGTCTCCAATCTCGGATTTCTCTCTCTCTAATGATTTTCGCTCTCTCCTTCTTCCTCTCCCAAAGCTCCTTTATATACTCCTTCTTATGACGGTCTATTCTCCTTCTGGGCCGCAAGGCGGGCTTCTTTCCATTTTCGTCGGCCTCCACGTTTATCGGAAACTTGACATTTATCTTCGGGAAACTTGACATTTATCCTTCCGTCGATTTAGCATTCATCTTGTTACGTAAAGATAAACGTAAATCGTCGTATCTATCTCAGATAATCGTAGACAGACTGTCCGATCGTGTTTTGGTCCCTTTCGGGCCGTCTCTAGGACTTCTGTTGTTTTCTACGATTTCTTTGGAAGTTCTTCGTTCGTTCGTAGAGTTGAGACGAGTGGTGTCTTAAGATGACCATCGCTGTTTCGTACGAAGAATCTAAGATCTTCCTTCCCGTCGATATCTTACGAGTTTCCGAAATGTTTCCGACGGTCTTAGATGGAGTAAGAACCGGAGTTTCGTACGCGGAATCTCGATGATTCGTCCTGCGAGGACTTGGGAAAGACTCGAAGTAACAGACTTCTGATTGCCGGGGACTGGGATACGTGTACCGAAGATTGTTGTCCGAAGACCCGAGCCAGCACGGGGCTAGCCGCCCGGCGGCCACGGCAGCACGGGCGCTAGCCGCCGGCGGCCACGGCCAGCACGGGGCTAGCCGCCCGGCGGCCACGGGTGCTAGCCGCCCGGCGGCCACGGCCAGCACGGGGGCTAGCCGCCCGGCGGACAGGACCAGCACGTGCGTCTCGACGAGGGCTTCGATTCGATATCTTGATCGTTTTCTGAGTCCTCACGGTTTGAGAAACGGGCTCTTCGAAGTTTTCCGGCGGCCAGGACCAGCACTGGCGCTAGCCGCCCGGCGGTCAGGACCAGCACGGGCTCTAGCCGCCGGCGGCCAGGACCAGCACGTGCGTCTCGACGAGGGCTTCGATTTGATATCTTGATCGTTTTCTGGGTCCTCACGGTTTGAGAGAACGGACTCTTTGAAGTTTAAAGGCGGATTCCTTGTCGTTCGCCTCTCCAAACTTAGATTACTTCTCGTTTCTTCCGTATACTTTCGTATTCTCGTGTCATATCAGCTACGGACCTAATGTCTCTCGGTTCTTCTTGATTGTATCATCGAAGTTTAACGACCAAATATGAGTTGGTTTTCTCGTAAAGTTTATCGTGTAAAACAAGAACAATCGACTTTAAACATAGGTTTTTTTCAAGCTGTACGACTCGAACGTGATGTCGGGAAGACCGTGAGTTCGTTGCTCAACTTCGACTCGATTCTCGCTGGTCTGAACTCCGTGTGCACCCTTGTCCTGGATTCGGAGGGTTCGGAGGACCAGGACCACGCAGTCAAGGATTGCGAAGCCGGCGCATATAAGACATGCAGCGGTGGTGCGACCAATGGAGGCGACGGTGAGACCGTTCCTACTTTGGTGAGTTTCGAGGATGAAGATAACGCTCCGGGGAGCGTCTTGGTTTATCAATCCCTTTAGAGATTTTTATTTTGATTGCGTCTCGGCCGAAAAGAGGTCATGATGTACATTTGTGGGACTGGCCGTTGGTGGCTTCGAATCCCGACCTTTTTCAGGGCACCTTATAAAATATTAATATTGCGTTTTTAGAACTTCTGTCTATGGAAGTTAGAGGGACAGGGTGTGAGTTGTCGTCTCATTCCTGCCTCTCTGATGATCACCGTATCGTCGTTTGTACAAAGCGAGATTTTCTGCGGTTTACGATTTACGCGAAAATTCGTGGAAATGTACAGACTTAAGTGAAGAGACAAGTTTTGGGATCTCGCGTCGTTGACGCTATGCCCTATGAGATGTTTAAGAATACCAGCAAGGCTGGGTTTAGGGCAAGACCTAGGTTTACTCTCAGACGAGGCTATGCGATGACAAATCGGCTTTCGTTTTGCCTGTTTGTGATTTTAACCTGATTCGGTACCGTTTTAAATCCGCGAAGTGGTATCGGCTTATATGATTGTCTGGGCACGAAATCGATACTTCCTTTACGAAGTGCTGAACCAAATTCGATTTTTTGTATAGCGCACTATGGATCCTTGTCGGATGTAAAAGAGCCTACCCTTAGGTGGCTTGTCTGTTTAGGACGTTAGAGTTCGTGTTGTTGTGATCAGCAACAACGAAATGATGCCGTTTTGAAGGCGTATGAATTTGTTATCGAAAAATGTTTATCCGGCACGAAGCGACGTCTCGCAGTGCTGCCGATTTTATTTTTCTCATGCCATAAGAGGATTATGGGCTTTCGCTTATGATTTGATTTATACTTTCGTCAAGTGTTAAGGATAGAATCCGAGTAGTCACTTCGGATTGTGATTTTGTCGCTTGGTCCGTATGCTACTTTTTAGCGAGCGATTTTAGGTGTAAGCGATGAGAGACATGTGTCTGGATGTGATAATCGTTTTATGGATACTGGATCCGTTGTCGCAGCCGTTTAGTAGTTGGCGAATTGTGTTGAGGATTTAGGACCGAAGGGTCGCGTAAATTTTACCAGGGGGGAAGCGTCTAACTTCACTATGTTTCGTGAAATGTTGGCCTTCTGAGATTGTTTTGTAAGAATGACTCGTATAGCTCTAGGACTTTGCTACGAGCGTTTCTTTTCGTGCCGCGTTTTATGGGGCGTATAGAACTTAATCGATTTGATGATAAGTTTAAGATTTTCCGTTTACCATTTGTTGTTAGGATCGAGTTTCGTTATCGTATGATTTCCGATTTTGGGTTATACGACAAACTGCTTGCATAATATCCGTTTGACGTTTTACGACAAATCGTGGATTGTCTTTTTTAGCCGTTGCACGGTTGGAGCGGTGGTCGCTAAGTATGGAGGCTGACTTCAGCCGTTTAGCCAAGGAAGTCGTTGGTAAAAGGACCAGTCCATGACCCTTTGTGTTACCGTTAAGATCGTGTTTAGTTGACGATTGTCCTTAATGGCGATGTCGAGTGCATGCTCGGGCTTTATGAAAAGGCGTAGTTGGCCGAGGGCCGAATATCGTTCATCGAGATTGACATGCCAAGCGTAGCGGGTTTTTCCGAGTTATGGCTGATGGCTTTTTTGAAACGATTTTCCACTTTAGGTTTCAGTTATACGATAGATGCTTCGTATGGATGACCGGTTTCATGGAGATAGAAAATCGTAGATAGTCAAAGTAGCCTTGTTTCCGTGGTTTTACACGGAAAATGTTTCCGCTTTGACTTCGTTTTTTTTTTTTTTGGCGAAAGTTGCTTCGGGTTACTCATGAAGTTTTACCGAAGGTTATTTCGTTAATTTTGTAGCTCACCGTCGAGCCATTAGTCTCACGGAAGCGGAATGAGTATGCCAAGGATGCGCGGCGATCGTTTCTCGGATTTCGAGAGATTAGATCGGTTTGCGTGTTCTGCCTAGGCAGTCAAGAAACAATAGAACAAAACTGGAAGAAAATGCCTAAGACTTAGCTTGCTAGACTTTCCACCTAGGTTCTAAGTTCCCTAAATTTTACGGCAGTTTACAAGACGTTCCCATTCCTTTCCTATGAAAAATTTCCTAAGTCGGACGTACCTTAGTCTCATTGATTACTCGAGATTGCCTCATGTCCGTCCCTCTTTATCTTCTAACGTTTTATTGTCAAAGGTCTTCGCCTAAGTTCATATCCTCGTTTCTTCGTACTGTTGGTTAAATCGACCATGTACACGAAGGAATAGTGCAGAATCGTTGAAGCAAAGGGAGGAGAAGTAGGCGAAACTCGAAGAAGGCTAAGGTGGGCGGACAAGCGAAAATGATTGGCAAGACGTCACTTGAGTGAGGCTTGATATTTCGTCAAGCTATGAGTGAACTGGTCAGGTCAAGAAGCTTATGATATTGTTTTTCTTTACGAATGATATTTCGTAAAATATTGACGAGCTTTTACTTTACGAGAGTTTTTCAACAAAATGTTGTCGAGTTAATTTTACGGAAACTGTTTCGTAAAATGTTGTCGAGTTTAATCACGCAGAGCTGTCTCGTGAAGTATTGTCTAGGATTATTTTACGAAAGGTGCAAAGTATTGGATTGGACTATCGTCGGAATAGTTTTGCGAGGATTTGCCGCGTTCGCCGAACAGTTCCCGGGGGCGCCTAGAGCAGGAGTCTGCGTCTAGCCGCCCGGGGGCGCCTAGAGCGGGACGCTGTGTCTAGCCGCCCGGGACCGTGCTCCTAGTGTCACTTGTGCGTTTTCTCGTTTTTTAGGTTTCTCGATCAACACTCGGTCTCTCAAGGTTTCTCGATTAACACTTGGTTTTTCCGAGGACTTTCAGGTATCGATTTCATCTTGATCGATCTTGACCCCCAGCAAGAAGTCGTTTCCTAGAACGTTGTTGACCTTTTATTTTACGAGAGTGATTTTGCAGATTGTTGTCGAGTTTAATCATGCAAAAGGTTTCTCGTGAAATATTTTCGAGGATTTTACGAAAGGTGTTCCGTAAAATGTTATCGAATTTTAGCATTAGAAACGCTGATTTTCGTCGGCCTCCATACTTATCGGGAAACTTGACATTGATCTTCGGGAAACTTGACATTTATCCTTCCGGAAATTTAGCATTTATCTTTTACGTAAAGATAAATGTAAATCGTCGTGTCTATCTTAGATAATCGTAAACGGACTGTCCGATCACGTTTGGTCCCTTTCGGGCCGTCTCTAGGACTTCCGTTGTTTTCTACGATTTCTCGGAAGTTCTTCATTCGTTCGTAGAGTTGAGATGAGTGGTGTCTTAAGATAACCATCGCTGTTTCGTACGAAGAATTTAAGATCTTCCTTCCCGTTGATATCTTACGAGTTTCCGAAGTGTTTCCGACGGTCTTAGTTTGGAGTAAGAACCGGAGTCTCGTACGCGGAATCTCAATGATTCGTCCTGCGAGGACTTTGGGAAAGACTCGAAGTACAGATTTCTTACGGCGGGGCCTGGGACTTGTGTACCGGAGATTGTTGTCCGAAGTCCCGAGCCAGCACGGGCTAGCCGCCCGGCGGCCACGTCCAGCACGGGCGCTAGCCGCCGGCGGCCACGGCCAGCACGGGGCTAGCCGCCGGCGGCCACGGCCAGCACGGGCGCTAGCCGCCGCCGCCACGGCCAGCACGGGGCTAGCCGCCCGGCGGCCACGGCCAGCACGGGCGCTAGCCGCCGGGCGCCGTAGCCGGCTGCTCGGTTCCTTCGGTTTACGAGTGTTCGTGTTCGTTATGTTGATGTCGATTCCCGGCATATCTTCCGCAGCCCAAGCGAACGTGTTAAGGTTTCTTCTTGAGACATGCGATGAGTTCTGCTTTCAACGGATCGCGGAGATTGGCTCCAATCTCCACGCACCGCTCGGGTAGTCTCGTCGAGGCAGACCGAAATTACTGGTTCGCAAGTGGGCTCACGTTTCCCTTCTAAGGCTTCAGCTCTTTGCGATTGCCAGAAGATTTCTGGAGGGTCCTGCGATGCTGGTTCGTGGGTTGCTTGCTTTTTTGGGTTAGTTTCGGGCTCAGAGTTTTTCGTTTTAACCCAGCGGCCAAGCAGACTTGCGGCGCTTTACGATCTCCTTGTATTGTTTCTACTCCGAAGAGGGTCGGAAATTTGAGGCACAGATGGAAAGTCGAGGGGATTGCTCGCATGGAGTTTAACCACGGAGAGTCCCGACGATCGCGTTATATGCTGCTGTGATGGAACCCAGGACCTGGACCAGGACTTGGAGCAGACTCAGGACGATCAGATCAGCCAACTGAGGTTCATCCATTCAGCCGTACCAGATCAACGGACAAAGCCGTGTACCGGATCGACCCGAGTGCACCCGGACGCGACCTAAGGATGGATTCACGACCTGATGACCGAATCAGCCGACCCACAGGCGTTCTTCCCCGACCCATTCGTCATTCTAGAGCCAACAGTCAAGTCAGAACCCATGATCATCGAGATGAACCTGATTCCGGACTTAGCCATTCTTTTCTGGCCCGTTTGGGACGTACCGCACACCCGGATCAGGCTGATCTCGACTTGTCCGACCACTTTGATGATTTTATGATGATCGATGCATCCAACTTCTCCAAAGGGATGTTACTTAGGCTCTCTGAAGATTTGGGTCGAGCTATCTCTTCATCTGTTCATGGATCATCGAAGATCAAGCATGCGGGCGACCTGATCAACACAGAATGAACCTGGACACATTATGAACCTGGACAGTCAAATGAACCTTGCCAAGTCTTCATCAATTTCCGCCATTGACTGGTCTTGGTCCAAGTTCAGAATCTATGTCTTGTTTTCATTAATTTATATTTTCTATGTTGTCTTTCCAACATTTCTCTTTATGTTTCTTTGACTCACAAAACTATATATATGTGATGTCTCTCATGAATAAATCATCAACGATTTTTGCTTTGCTTATTTGAGTCTTCTCTCATTGTTCTTTGTCTCAAGAACATTCATAGTTTGCTTGGTGAGGTTATCTCCGAGTGAAACACCTTCGTTGTGTTGGACCGGTGCGTCACATCCGGCAACCTTCGAAACTCTGGTAGTATCTTTGGGCTTCCGCAACCCTTAGTGTCACCCTTCGATCCACTAGTTCTCAATCCACTCGGATCTGAGTTCATATCATCCGTACCGGCAGAGTGATCCTTACTTAGGTTCTATCAAGTGGTATCAGAGCCACTCTTCCGGTAACTCATTTTCTATCCATTTTCTCATCTCTCCATTTCTTCTAAACACTTCTTATCTATCTATCTTGAACCCGGGCCCCTCATTACCCCATATATAAAAAAAAAAAAGATCTAAGTTTATGCTATAAAAAAAAAAAAAAAAAAAAAAAAAAGATCAAAGTTTGTTGATTGTGGTGAGGTGGTGGAAGAGAAAGCCTGCTGGCCGAAGAGAAATCCGGCCTTTGAGGTGGTTAAGGCGGGTTCCCCTTTGAAATCTCTTATCTTTCTCTCTTGATCATTTGTGTTCACTTGGATTTTCTCATTGGGTGATCTTGTTTGCTCTCTTAGAACTTTGGGAGGAATCCTCTTGTGTGATTACCAAAAACTTGAGTGAAACACGTGTGTGGGCGAGATAAACACCTGAGTGTGTGAGGCTTTTATTCTAACTTTGCCTTGTTTAGAATTTTCAGGAAATCATGAGCAGTGAAGAAGAAAGAAACAGACCCGGAAATTCTGTTGCTGGATTATCTAACTTGCAAATGCGTGCTCTCAATGATTCTATGTCTAACTTGTTGAAATACAGGTTTAGAGGCGATCCATCTTAGGCTGGATGAACTTCAGGGCCGACCAGTTCAGTCCCAAACCAGAACCAGGCGTGACCGCCCAAGGAGACACAGCCGGTCCGACCTTGAGATCCGAGATGAGTCCTATGATGATGATCAGTCCATCAACCGACCAAGGAGAGCTCCTAGACAACAAAACCAAGGTGATGTCAATCCATTTGGTAGAAATGAAAGAACTGATAATGGATTGGGTGGTTTGAAATTGAAAATTCCAAGTTTTGATGGCAAGAATGATCCGGATGCTTTTCTTGAATGGGAAAGAAAAATTGAACTTGTTTTTGATTGTCAAAACTTCTCTGATATTAAAAGGTTAGACTTGCTGCTGCTGAGTTTACTGGCTATGCTATTAACTGGTATGATCGAGTTGTGACTAGCAGGAGAAGAGCAGGTGAGGCACCAGTTGCTACATGGGATGAGCTATCCAGGATGATGCGGAGACGTTTTGTTCCCGACCATTACCACAGAGATCTACACCATAAACTCAGGCGTTTGCTTCAAAGTTCTAAGTCAGTTGAGGACTACCACCAGGAGATGGAGACCTTGATGATCAAAGCTGATATAGATGAGCCCTTAGACGCCACCATGGCTAGATTTCTCACCGGGCTCAACCGGGACATACAAGACCGCATGGAGCTGGAAGACTATGACAGCATGGAACAGATGCTACACAAGGCCGTGCTGATTGAACAGCAACTCAAGAGAAAAGGTCTCTCCAAACCGACCTTTGCTTCAAAACCAACCTTTGCTTCCAAGCCAAACTATCAAGACAAGGGTAAGTCTTCTTCCACAACAAATAATGCTTTTAAGACTGATGCCCCTGCTCGTTTTGACAAAGGAAAAGCAGTTGAGAATCCTAGCCGTGCAAGAGACATCAGGTGCTTCAAGTGTCAAGGTCTTGGCCACTATGCCAACCGATGTCCAAACCAAAAGGTGATGGTGCTCTTGGAGAATGGAGAAGTCGAATCTGAAGAAGACAAGGAGGATCTCGGACCAGTTTATGATACTGATGATGAGGAAGAAGCACTTGACTTCCCAGTTCATGGCCCCCTTCTTGTTACTAGAAAGACTTTGGACGACACCTTTGATCCCATCTTTGATTAGGAGGCCGTTGGCGTGATTGATGAGTTTTGCTCGACCTTTGTGGAGAGCTCTGGTCCGATCTATGATGAGGATGTTCTTGATGAGCCAAGCCAAGGTTCACTACTGGTTACTAGGCGTACTTTGAGTGTCCAACCCAAATCCAATGAAAAAGAACAAAGGGAGAATCTCTTTCACTCTAGATGTCTCATTTCTGATAAAGTTTGTTCTTTGATTATTGATGGAGGCAGTTGCACTAATGTGGCTAGTGACACTCTTGTTAAGAAACTTGGGCTTGTCACTCGTCCTCTTTCTCGTCCTTTCAGGTTGGAGTGGCTCAATGAGGCTGGAGAACAGTATGTGAAGGAGCAAGTCACAGTTCCACTCTCCATTGGCCGATATGAGGATGAGGTTGTGTGCAATGTGCTTCCCATGGATGCTTGCCATGTTCTCTTGGGCCGACCTTGGCAATTTGACAAGAAGGCAGTACATGATGGCTTCACAAACAGGCACTCGTTTGATCACAAAGGAAAGAAGATCACTTTGGTGCCTTTGTCACCTTCGGAAGTCCATCAAGACCAGGTCCAACTTAGGAAGAACCGAGACCAAGACTCTAAGGCTGATAAACCTGAGACAAGTACCAGAAACTCCAACTTCTTTGTCAAAGAAAGTCAGGTAAGGAAGTCTCTTTGCTCTCAAAAGCCATTTCTCTTACTTGTTTATAAAGAGTCTCTTTTGGCCTCATCTTCTTCTGACCTTGCACCGGAGATTCCGAGTGATTTTTTAGGTATCTTGCAGGATTATTCTGATGTGTTTCCAGAAGAAAATCCAAAAGGATTGCCACCAGTAAGAGGCATTGAGCATCAGATTGATCTTGTCCCGGGCGCATCTCTTCCGAACCGACCAGCGTACCGCACCAATCCGGTCGAGACCAAGGAGCTGGAGAAACAGATCAACGACCTGCTTGAAAAAGGATACATCAGAGAGAGTCTCAGTCCCTGTGCAGTGCCTGTTCTACTCGTACCAAAGAAGGATGGCTCCTGGAGGATGTGTGTGGACTGCCGGGCCATAAACAACATCACGATAAAGTATCGACATCCTATCCCTCGCCTTGATGATATGCTTGATGAACTCCATGGTTCTAAGTACTTTTCTAAGATAGATTTGAAAAGTGGCTATCATCAGATTAGGATGAAAGAAGGTGATGAATGGAAAACGGCCTTTAAAACAAAACTAGGTTTGTATGAGTGGCTTGTCATGCCCTTTGGTCTCACAAATGCACCTAGTACTTTCATGCGCCTAATGAATCATGTCTTGAGGTCTTTTATTGGTCATTTTGTTGTAGTGTACTTTGATGACATTCTTATTTACAGCAAAAGCCTTGATGAGCACAAACAGCACCTGAAATCTGTTCTTGAAGTCCTTAGAAAGGAACATTTGTTTGCTAACCTTGGAAAATGTTCTTTTGGCACAGATCATGTGGTCTTTCTAGGTTTTGTTGTAGGTGCAGATGGCTTGAGAGTGGACGAGCAGAAGGTCCAAGCAATCCGAGACTGGCCCATTCCGAAAACCATTAGTGAAGTGAGAAGCTTCCATGGCCTTGCCGGTTTCTATAGGCGGTTTGTTCAAAACTTCAGTACCTTGGCCGCTCCTCTCACTGAAGTGATCAAGAAGAACGTGGGGTTCAAATGGGGACCAGCTCAAGAAGAAGCATTCGAAATCCTTAAAGGGAAGTTGACTAATGCCCCTTTGCTTGTACTTCCAGATTTTTCTAAAGCTTTTGAGATCGAATGTGATGCTTCTGGTGTTGGTATTGGTGCTGTGTTGATGCAGGAAGGAAAACCAGTAGCTTATTTCAGTGAGAAGCTTGGTGGTGCCATGCTCAACTACCCCACATACGACCAGGAACTCTATGCCTTGGTGAGAGCCCTTCAAACGTGGCAGCACTATCTTTGGCCTAAGGAGTTCATCATCCACACTGACCATCAGTCTCTAAGACATCTTAAGGGTCAGCAGAAGCTCAACAAGAGGCATGCTCGTTGGATGGAGTTCATTGAGACATTCCCTTATGTGATCAAGTACAAACAAGGTAAGGAGAATGTTGTGGCCGATGCATTGTCTCGAAGGTATACTCTTCTTTCAGCCCTTGAGACTAAATTGCTTGGTTTTGAATTTATCAAGGATCTTTATGCCTCTGATCAGGATTTTAAAGAGATTTTTCGAAAATGCACCAAGGTTGCTTATGGGAAATACTTTCAAAGTTCTGGTTTCTTATTTTTTGATAACCGTTTGTGTGTGCCCCAATGTTCTTTGAGGGAGTTGTTTCTCAGGGAAGCTCATGGAGGAGGACTTATGGGACACTTTGGTGTCAAGAAGACTTACAAGGCTGTTCATGACCACTTCTATTGGCCGAGTTTGATGAAAGATGTTGAGAGGATCTGTAGCCGATGTGTGGTGTGCAAGAAGTCTAAGCCTAAAGCATCAAACCACGGTTTGTACTCAGCTCTACCCATTCCCTCTCATCCTTGGGTAGACATTTCTATGGATTTTGTGCTTGGTTTGCCTAGGTCCAAAGCTGGACGAGATTCTATCTTTGTGGTTGTTGATAGGTTCTCAAAAATGGCTCATTTCATTCCTTGTCACAAAACTGATGATGCTGTGCAAGTTGCAGATTTATTCTTTAAGGAAGTTGTTAGATTGCATGGAATGCCTAAGACCATTGTCTCTGATCGTGATGCTAAGTTCCTTAGCTATTTTTGGAAGACCTTGTGGTCTAAGCTAGGTACTAGATTGATGTTTTCTACAACTTGTCATCCGCAAACTGATGGGCAAACTGAAGTAGTTAATCGAACCTTGTCTGCTTTGCTTAGATCTTTGGTTAAAAAGAATCTTAAGACTTGGGAAGAATGTTTGCCTCATGTTGAGTTTGCTTACAATCATGCATTGCATTCAGCTACTAAGTTTTCTCCTTTTGAGGTTGTTTATGGATTTAATCCTTTGTCTCCACTTGATCTTTTACCTTTGCCTTTGAGTGAACGAGTTAGTACAGATGGCAAGAGGAAGGTGGACACGATCAAGAAGCTGCATGAACAGGTCCGGGCCAACATTGAAGCCAAGACCAAAGGCTACAAACGACTTGCAGACAAGAAGAGAAAAGAAATGATCTTTCAGGAAGGTGATCTTGTTTGGGTCCATTTGAGGAAGGAACGATTCCCGGAACAAAGGAAGTCCAAACTCATGCCCCGGGTCGATGGTCCATTCCAGATTCTCAAGAAACTCCATGACAATGCTTACCAGCTTGATCTTCAGGGTAAGTATGATATCTCTTCAAGTTTCAATGTTTCTGATTTATCTCCTTTTCTTGCAGATGATCCGGATTTGTGGTCAAATCCTTTTGAAGAGGGAGGGAATGATGGAACCCAGGACCTGGACCAGGACTTGGAGCAGACTCAGGACGATCAGATCAGCCCAACTGAGGTTCAGCCATTCAGCCGTACCAGATCAACGGACAAAGCCGTGTACCGGATCGACCCGAGTGCACCCGGACGCGACCTAAGGATGGATTCACGACCTGATGACCGAATCAGCCGACCCACAGGCGTTCTTCCCCGACCCATTCGTCATTCTAGAGCCAACAGTCAAGTCAGAACCCATGATCATCGAGATGAACCTGATTCCGGACTTAGCCATTCTTTTCTGGCCCGTTTGGGACGTACCGCACACCCGGATCAGGCTGATCTCGACTTGTCCGACCACTTTGATGATTTTATGATGATCGATGCATCCAACTTCTCCAAAGGGATGTTACTTAGGCTCTCTGAAGATTTGGGTCGAGCTATCTCTTCATCCGTTCATGGATCATCGATGATCAAGCATGCGGGCAGCCTTGCGTCCGTTCTTCTCCTTACCGCGGACGACCTGATCAACACAGAATGAACCTGGACACATCATGAACCTGGACAGTCAAATGAACCTTGCCAAGTCTTCATCAATTTCCGCCATTGACTGGTCTTGGTCCAAGTTCAGAAATCTATGTCTTGTTTTCATTAATTTATATTTTCTATGTTGTCTTTTCCAACATTTCTCTTTATGTTTCTTTGACTCACAAAACTATATATATGTGAGTCTCTCATGAATAAATCATCAACGATTTTTGCTTTGCTTATTTGAGTCTTCTCTCATTGTTCTTTGTCTCAAGAACATTCATAGTTTGCTTGGTGAGGTTATCTCCGAGTGAAACACCTTCGTTGTGTTGGACCGGTGCGTCACATCCGGCAACCTTCGAAACTCTGGTAGTATCTTTGGGCTTCCGCAACCCTTAGTGTCACCCTTCGATCCACTAGTTCTCAATCCACTCGGATCTGAGTTCATATCATCCGTACCGGCAGAGTGATCCTTACTTAGGTTCTATCATGCTGGACCGTCGACTACCAAAATTCCACCATCTTCGTGACGCTCCCGGCTCTGACCGAGAGATCGACCGAGCCGAGGGTCATTGTGATGTTTCCTGAGAGTCCGATTATCGGATTGGGATCGTCCGTGATCGCGCTTAGGTCGATTCCCATCCTCTCGAGAGTGTTTTTTATATATAATATTTGTCGAGCATCCGGTGTCGACCAATATTCTCGCTACGTCGATGTCCTGGATCGTTAGTCCGATAACGAGGAGTTCGTCGTGAGGTTTGGCTTGACTAGCCGTTGCTCTGTCCCCGAATGACACGATGTTGCGGACAGGTGATGTGGCCATGCTGTTGTTACCAATCGTAGGTTTTTGTAAGAGAATCCGACCCCCCCTCCTTCTAGCGCCAAACTGTGGGAACCGAAATTCGCACTGTCGATTTTTATTAAGTAAATCGGAGGAAAGCTAAGTAAACCTAACTTTCCCCAAAGGTCCGGATTCTCTGCGACAACCAACGACAAGTGATCAAATAAATGCGGAAAGGTTTTATTAAGATTTGAGACTGGACCTTAAGGAAGGCTGCCTACGTACCCCTTTCGAGGATCAAGTCGGACGTAGTTCAGTTGGAGTTGTTTGAACAAGAGATCGAACTGCCTGGCGGAGTTCGTCTAGTACGAGCGTTAGTCATAGAAACGGGCATGTCGAGAATAATGCCTAGGGTTTCTATGTGCGGAACTCTAAGTACAACAAGGGTTGGTTAAGAGTTGGGACTGGACCTTGAGAAGGCTGCCTACGTACCCCTTTCGAGGATCAAGTCGGACGTAGTTCAGTTAGAAAGATTTGAACAAGAGATCGAACTGCCTCGGCGGAGTTCGTCTAGTATGAGCGTTGGACATTGAAACAGGCATGTCGAGATTAATGCCTAGGGTTCTATGTGCGGAACTCTAAGTAAAAAGGATTGTTAGATCCTTCCGAGAGAGACAGGAGCCTGCGGACAAGATGAAAATAGAACGAGAGGCGGCCGGACGTTTAGGTCCTACCTTGCTAGTCTACCGCCTAAATTCTAAGTTCTTAACCTAACAGGAGCTCTCTAGGTCTCCAATCTCGGATTTCTCTCTCTCTTAATGATTTTCGCTCTCTCCTCTTCCTCTCCCAAAGCTCCTTTATATACTCCTTCTTATGACGGTCTATTCTCCTTCTGGGCCGCAAGGCGGGCTTCTTTCCATTTTCGTCGGCCTCCACGTTTATCGGGAAACTTGACATTTATCTTCGGGAAACTTGACATTTATCCTTCCGTCGATTTAGCATTCATCTTGTTACGTAAAGATAACGTAAATCGTCGTATCTATCTCAGATAATCGTAGACAGACTGTCCGATCGCGTTTGGTCCCTTTCGGGCCGTCTCTAGGACTTCTGTTGTTTTCTACGATTTCTTTGGAAGTTCTTCGTTCGTTCGTAGAGTTGAGACGAGTGGTGTCTTAAGATGACCATCGCTGTTTCGTATGAAGAATCTAAGATCTTCCTTCCCGTCGATATCTTACGAGTTTCCGAAATGTTTCCGATGGTCTTAGATTGGAGTAAGAACCGGAGTTTCGTACGCGGAATCTCGATGATTCGTCCTGCGAGGACTTGGAAAAGACTCGAAGTACAGACTTTCTGATTGCTGGGGACTAGGATACGTGTACCGAAGATTGTTGTCCGAAGACCCGAGCCAGCACGGGACTAGCCGCCCGGCGGCCACGGCCAGCACGGGCGCTAGCCGCTGGCGGCCACGGCCAGCACGGGGCTAGCCGCCCGGCGGCCACGGCCAGCACGGGCGCTAGCCCGCCGGCGGCCACGGCCAGCACGGGGCTAGCCGCCCGGCGGCCAGGCCAGCACGGGCTAGCCGCCCGGCGGCCACGGCCAGCACGGGCGCTAGCCGCCGGCGGCCACGGCCAGCACGGGGCTAGCCGCCGGCGGCCACGGCCAGCACGGGGGCTAGCCGCCCGGCGGACAGGACCAGCACGTGCGTATCGACGAGGGCTTCGATTCGATATTGATCGTTTTCTGAGTCCTCACGGTTTGAGAGAACGGGCTCTTCGAAGTTTCCTCCGGCGGCTATGACCAGCACTGGCGCTAGCCGCCCAGCGTCAGGACCAGCACGGGCTCTAGCCGCCGGCGGCCAGGACCAGCACGTGCGTCTCGACGAGGGCTTCGATTTGATATCTTGATCGTTTTCTGGGTCCTCACGGTTTGAGAGAACGGGCTCTTTGAAGTTTAAAGGCGGATTCCTTGTCGTTCGGCCTGTCCAAACTTAGATTACTTCTCGTTTCTTCCGTATACTTTCGTATGGTCGTGTCATATCAGCTACGGACCTAATGTCTCTCGGTTCTTCTTGATTGTATCATCGAAGTTTAACGACCAAATATGAGTTGGTTTTCTCGTAAAGTTTATCGTGTAAAACAAGAACAATCGACTTTAACATAGGTTTTTTTCAAGCTGTACGACTTGCTTTGCTTTTGACGCTTGTTTTATGGAAAGTCCGCGCACGATAAATATTTTTAGCCGTTGATTTCGAGATAACCGTTTTTGACCCCAACACAGATAAAGGTTTAAAAAGCCTCCTCAGGCTATAAGTCTTAAAAATAAAAGAGATAGAAGCCCATTGGGAAAAAGTCTTAAAACATAAAGAGCATCAGCTCTTAACCTTCCTCGGTTCCATGACCAGCTTCAGCATCCTTATCCTCCTTGATAGGATCACCCTCCTCGCAAGGACCTCCATTTCAGCTTCCTGGTCGACACCTTCCGGTGCTGCTTCAACTGGGGCTAGATCAGGAGATACCGAACCCAAGTTAGAACCATATTCTCTGGAAAACGCCGGATTAAACATATTGATCTCGAAAGTACCTGAGCTCTCAGAGAATTGAGGAATGGGGAGCTTGCTGACTGAGAAGTCAGAAACTTGGGCTTTCTCATACGCAGCAGCAGCTTCCGGAATCAAAGCCATCAAACGATCATACTCCTCTTCGGCATTCTCAATCTCTTTGGACAATAGATCCTTCAGAAGTTCGGTGTTTGCCTGAAGTTCCTGAGCATAGATCAGGGCATCGGTTTCGTCCTTCTTTTTGACAAACTTCTCTTTCACAGAGGTCAGGATCTTGTTGTAAGCATCAGCTAGCTCCTTTTTACCTCTCCTGACAGCTAGCTTAACCTTGGCTTCTTTGTTCCTTTGGCTGACCTGAGATGAGGCGATCATCTCTTGAATCTGATGCTCAGCTATCCTGCGAGCAGCCTCCAACTCGTTGATCTTCCTGTTCTTCACTTGAATGTCGATAGCCTGACTTTCGATCTTCCCCTGCTGGGTGTCAGCCTTCAGACCGAGCCTCCCGACCTCAGCTTCAAGCTCAGAGACCTGAGCACGAGCCAGGTCGAGCTCCATCTTGGTGGTCTTGAATAACTTAGTAGCTTGAGCTAAATCTCCAGCACTAGGAGCACCACGCATGGTCTCCTCGAACCTCAGCTGAGCTCTGTTGATGGCTCCAGCTAGCTAAAATATATATATATATATATACTAAAGATCAGAAAGTATCAACCTTTAAAAAAAAAAGAAAACCAAGAAAAGCCAAAACGTACCTGACCCAAGTGATGAGCTATCTCAACGTATTCTTCCTTGTTGGTCAAACCATTGATTGAAGGCATGGAGCATCCTACCATCTTCATATGCCTCATAATGGTTGCCAAACCCCAAGAATCATCTAAGATTGATCCCGGCTTAGAATGGGTAAAGTTCCAGCCAACGGTCCCTCCCCGCGAAGACGAGGAGGAGGACCTGGTAGGCCTATCTCCCAAATCAGAACGAGACCTCTTGTTTCTCGGAGGCTCGATCTCGAGGGGATCTCTAGCAGCTTGAGGGTTAACTTCAACCGGCGGGACCTCAGGACGAGGAGCAACCTCCTGAACTCTGGTCTCGACCGGGTTAACATCCCTAACAGGAACGGAGGATCCATCATCAAGGACCTCTTTCAGCGAACTAAGGAAGGCTCCTCCTTGAGTCTTGTCGCTGCCTCGCGAAGCACTGGCAGCTGCAGCAGGTTTGCTCCTGGTACGGAAAGAAGGCCTCATCTTGGCAGCTTGAGTCTTTCTGTTTCAGAAGTGCTAGCTCCAGTCGAAATCTCTACCACGAAAGGACCTTCAGAAACTAAACAAAGGAAAGCTTTTTAGCTATCTCCAGAAGCAAATTTAGATATGAAAAACAGATAAGCAAAATCCGAAAACTACCTTCTAAATCTTTAGCTGGAATTGGGTCGAGGAACCTGGCGTTGTATCGCTCTGGGAACCTAGCTGATCCGATGCGAGAAATAGAAAAAAATGCCCAAGTATTGGGACTTTGATGTAGCTTCCGAAAAAGAGCTCTAGACAGCTTATTAGTAAGCTTAGGAGGATCCTCGATATCTGCATATGAAATCAAGGGTTCAGCAAACAACAATAATCTGAAATAAGCAAGGCACGTTCTTAAAAATCCTAACCAGATATATCGGACCAAATAACCGAGAGAGCACGACCCACTGGAACTGTCGTGTGGTCAATCTTGACGTAAAAATATTTTTTCCTCCAATCATCATCACTACCGGAGGACTTAAAAAGACTGAGCCTAGGACGACAAGGAAGGTAGTAGGTACCACTGCCACCATCCTTACTCGAGCTCTCCTTGATCGTATAAAGGCTCATCAGTTCGGTCAGTCCAACAGTGACCCCCTCCTCCTTAGCCCTGGTGATGAAACCATTTATCACCCGGATAACCGAGGGACAAAGCTGAGAAAGGGCCAGTTGATAATGGTCAAGGAGATCTAGCAGGAGGTCCGGAAGCGGAAACCTGAGGTGGCATTTGGAGATATACTTCTCATGAATGCAAAACCAACCCTCCGGGGCGGTTTCAGGGGTTTCGTCGGAGGAACAAACCCTGGACAACTCCTTCTGACCGTGGGCTTGAACCATGAGGTTAACGACCTCTTGGCTCTTCAGTAAAGAAGGCGAGTGAGGCCCCAAAGAGGTGCTCCCGCCGGAACCATCCTTCTTCTTCACCCGCTTAGTGTCCCTCCCCGCGATTGAGTCTTTAGCTTCCTTCTTATCTCTTTTCATCTTCTCACCAATCTCCTGTTTAACCTTCATTAAACGTTTGCTGGAGGGAGAGATTCCGGTCTCACCGGAACCTTCTTTCAGAGGATCCATTAAAAGGAAGGGTAAGGAAAATCGAAAGGGTTGCAAGGGGAAAGGGTGGAATAAGCTAATTAGATCTCTAAGGAACTAAGGATTCCAAGAAAATCGCAGAGGATCAATGGTGAAATCGAAGGATGAAAGTAAAAAAAAAAAGAGCAAACGTAATAAAATAAAGGAGTGGAGGAGAAGTTACCTTGAAAACCGAGTGGAGGCGTGGAGAATATGGGCAGTGGCAGTTAATGCTAGCTACTTTATATCTCATCAAGTCTCGAGAATCGGAGCAAATATTTCAAAACTTCTTTCATCCGAGCCGTTGATTTCATCAAGAGAAATCTCGACCGTCAATTCAAGCGAATAATATCTTCGATGAATATAACTAGTAATCATTATCTCAACAGAAAAGATTGAGGTTCAGCGGCTAGGTTAAGCTTCCGAGTAAGAAGTCTTATCTCGAAAGCTGGGGGCAACTGTTGGGCCCAAATATGGCCCGTTAGCTGACGATAGTACCAAAACGAATATTGGGCCGTGACAAATCCCAATTCGTATCAGCGACCTTAGCTAAGGATTAATACGAAGCCGGAGGCTGGAAGCTGAGGGCAATCTTCAAAGAGGTCACGGTGAAGAGGAAGCTCACATCATCACAGAAGGAGCGCAGGACCCGGTCAAAGGGAAGCTGTTGCGAATTCCTCAACAAACGGAGAAGATCTCGGAGATCAGTTAAAGATAATCAAGACAAGTCCAAGGCTATTTAAAGAGGAGGTCGACGATCAAAGAGAGGGGCCGATCCAAGCCATATTCAACCCTTATTCACTCCTACAATCATTCACCTAATCTCTCAAATACTTTGCTTTCTTTGTAATCATTATAAACATCCTTTGTAAACAAGTTCTTTACAAGAATCATCAATAAAAACATCATTCATTCTATAAGTTCTTACGGGATTCAGCCCACGATTATCTTTCCCTAATCTTAACCTGATCTAAAATCTAGGAGGTGAGTTTAATCCCTCACAGATGCTGGATCTGTTGTTTGTTTGTGAAGAGTTTCGAAAATTCAGAGTCTTTGTAAAGAATTTCGAAAATTCGGAGGTTTTGAAAGTAGTGGGAGTATACAAATATACGCACCCCGCTCCCCCCCTTTTTAATCGGGGGGATAACTGAACCCGCCGGTTAGCGAGTTGCCTACGTACCCCTTTTCGGGGATCAAGCCATCTCGTAGTTCTTTGATTGCGATGTTTTAGTGATAGTATTTTTTTGAGATGCATGATGTTCCAAGTTCTTGGGATTTTCACACCTTGCATGTTTTCGATTTCGTAGGAACCAGGCCGGACAACTTTTATAATCTTATATGGTCCCTCCCAGTTGGCTCCTACCTTCCCTGCGTTTCGTTCAGTAGTGTTCTGGAAAACTTTGCGCAAAACTAAGTCTCCTACGTGAAATCGGCGATTTCGGACGTTGGAGTTATAGTATTTTGCGGCTGCATGTTGATAGTTTTGGATTCGGGTTAGGGCCCGATCCCGTTGCTCGTTGACGAGATCGAGGTTATCCAATAGCATGGCATTGTTTATTTCTTCCCGTTCTGGGAGAAGTCGTCTACGGATCCCGGGAAATTCGACTTCCGCGGGAAACATGCATCGGTGCCGTATACGAGGGTGAATGGTGTTTCTCCCGTTCCTCGTCTCGGAGTTGTGCGGTGAGACCAGAGGACTCCTTCGATTTCCTCCGCCCATCTCCCTTTCTTTTCGTCCAGCCGTTTCTTAAGTCCGTCGAGGACGGTCTTATTGATTGTTTCTGCCTGTCCGTTGCATTGCGGATATCTGGGAGTTGATTTGTTTAATCGTTGATATACCATGGATTTTACCCGTTTTTAACCATGGTATACTAGTATTTTATTATATATTTAATCTGTTTTCTAGCATGTTAGGTATGTTTTCAGGTTCAGGAGCATTTTGTGAGAAAGTGATGTTTTTGGAGCATTTTGGAGTACAAGAGATGATATACCCGAGTTGATCATTCAAGACTAAGTCGGAAGTCAACATTGCGATTATAATCGATTGATACTCATTCGGAGTTGTCGATCGATGTAGCTGAGAAGATCCGCGTACTAGAAGATTATAATCGATCGATACACATCCAGTGTTGTCGATCGATATCGAGGACGAAATGGTTTAGCCGACTACTTCACCAAATTACGAGATTGCCCCTGACGAGTTTTTAACCTAATGGAAATGCTTAAATATTCATGCTAAGTGTTTTTTGACGGCAACCTTCAAAAGAAGCAAGCTTTTGACAACCCTCAAGAGAAAAGCAAAGAGTGTGAGAGAGATACTAGAGTTTTATTTGTTTTGAGAGATTGGAGAGATTTCTCATCTCCTTTTGTATTTCTACTTTATTCTATATATGCAATTCTTTCATCTATCTATTGTTATGAATTGCTTAGCTATGTCTGAGTAGTCTACTTGTTAGATCTAAGGTTGAAATAGGTTGGTGGGATTAGCCCCAAACTATAATTGCTAAGTTGTGATACTCATCAAATGGATTGCACCCTATGCTTGTTTTAGATTAGCTAACTAGAACATAGATCACTAGGATCTTTGATTATCTTGAATTATCCATTTGAGCTTGCCTGTCTCCCGTTGAGAAGAGCGACAGCTCCTCCTTGAGACCTTGTGTTCATATTCAGCTCGCGCCTAGGCAGATCTAGAAGCCGTCGATCGATATCCCGACAGGTGAATCGATTGGCGCTGCGAAAGGTGTATCGCTCGATATCTCAAAAGGATATCGACGACTCTTTTTCTGTGTCATCATACGAGAGGTGTGGCCAGAGATCTAGATAATTTAACCAGTGAGATATCAATTGAGTTAAGCGGCTGAGATTTATAGTATCATGCAAGCAACTTGTTAAAGCATTTATAGAGATTATAATCTCCATTACTGAATAGAAACCCTATGTCTAGCACTCTTTATCACATTTAAACAACCCATCATATTGTTAGTTAGAGCAACTACCTTGCTCATTTTAGGAATTGTTACTTTTATTTCAATCATATAAACCAACCTTGCCTAGGATTGATTAGTAGATTTTATTTAATTGGTTCCCTAGCTCCTCGTGATTCGATCCCTAAGTACTACAGCTGTACCTCTTATTCGAGAGAGTAAGCTCTACTGGGTAATTTGAGCACTATCAAATTTGGCGCCGTTGCCGGGGAGCTTTGATCGCCATTAGATTTAATCTTATTAATCTTAGGTTTTTCTTTTACCCCCCCCTTTCTAATTAAAATTTTTCTTGTCTTTTCAGGTACATGCCCAGCAGTACCAGAAGCAACAGGGGAAATCAACTATTATTCTCAGAAGATCCTGCACACTTGGAACGCTCAATCCGCAAAGACCTACACTCCGCATCGATCGACAGAACCGCAGTACCGTCGACTGATACTCACGTTCAACAGTCGACCGACACTCAGACAGTACCGTCGACCGATACCGTTCGCCGATCCACATCGTTCGATACTTCTAACCGTATATCGATCGACACTACTCCGCGAAGCATGGTCGCGATTGTTATTCTCACGCAGGGCGAGAATGGAAACATGTATAACCAAGATGGTCATCTGCGTAATGCAACAGGTCAGAAGCTAGATGCACAGGGAAACATAATCCCTGAGCCTGAAGCTGAGGCTACAAGAGGAGCTCAAACACGATCGTTGGTAGACTATAACCGTCCAGACAGTACTACACCAACATATCAGCTATTCGACTTCCAGAGATTCAGAAGCCGAACTTCGAGCTCAAGCCTCAGTACTACTCCCTCGTGTCTCAGATACCTTATTCTGGGCTACCACACGAGCATCCTATGGACCATCTGGAGAGGTTCGAGGATCTTATCGCTGCTATTCGTATGGATGGAGTCCCTGAGGACTACCTACTCTGCAAGCTCTTCAAATACTCACTGATTGGAGAAGCTTTGCACTGGCTCAAGCAGCTACCTACAGGATCACTGACATCCTGGGCCGACATCAAAAACGCCTTCCTGCGTAATTTCTTTGATGAGGCACGCGCTGAAGACTTAAGAAGCAAAATCGCCACTTTCGCGCAAAAGCCTAGTGAGACTTTTAAAGACGCGTGGATCAGATTTAAGTTCTTCCAGCGAGACTGTCCACACCATGGATTCAATGAAGTGCAGCTGCTAAGCACTTTCTACAGAGGTATCGCCTTAAGGTATCAGATGGCTCTTGATACTGCTAGTGAGGGGAACTTCAACACTAGGAATCCAATAGAGGCTGTGAGACTTATTGAGAACCTAGCCAACAGCAGCAGCACCAAGAACACTGACTCTGACAAGAAGAAATCGGTTGCAGCCATCGGAAAGACCAGATGAATGAAGTCAGAGCCAAGATAAATGCTTTACATGCATTTCTGGGGCAGCCAGTCTGCTCAGCTGAAGAAGGAGAGGCTAGAGAAGATGATACAGAGGAAGATGTGAACTACATTGGAGGTACTGGATTTCAGAGATATGGAAACCAGAGTGGAAAAAGAAACTTTTTTGGCAGTGGTCAGAAGAGTAACTACAACCAGAGTTCACAGTATCAGAAACCCTTCACCAACACAAGGAACTACGGCAACTCAGCTTACCAAAACCCACCGCCACCCACCCAGGAGAGTAAGTTTGATGCCATGATTGATAGAGTTCTGGAAGGTCAGCAGAAGCTTACAGTAGACTTCAATGGGAAGATTGATTCTGTCTTCAACAATCTGACCACAAGGATAGACACCATTTGCACTCAAGTTAAGAAACTTGAGACACAGATTGTCCAGACTGAAGACTCTATCAGGAGGATTGGAACTTCTAAGGAAGTAGGGGAAGGAAATAGGAAACACCACGTGAATGCTATCATAGATGATGATTTTTGGCAAGTGGTGAAACAGGAGAAGCTACAAGAAGGAGACTTTGAAGTGGAAAGTTCATTAAGTCTCGGTGGATCACAATGATGTCATCGACACCAACTAGTCCACATCGATCGACATCAAGTATGTCATTTCCGGATACGACTGCAGATTGCAACGCGGTTAGGATATTGACACATTCTGAATTCACGGCTTCTCATCCATACCTACCCACCCACACCTACGAAGATATCGACCGACGAGACGAGCCACTCATCGATCGACAAAAAGACGAGAAACGTATCGATCGACCCTTTTCTCCACCTATCGATCGACACGCACCTCTCACATATTGAGTGAACTACCATCGATAGACAGAAACCGAATCAATGCACTCAGACCCACACCGAAACCACAAGCTAACCCTACACAGATCACTGGTAACCCTTCAGACACTACACCTACATCAGAGGGAACTGAAGGAAGAAGGTTAAGGAGTAGGAAGGAGAAGATTCCTAAGAGGGAAGCTAATGAAAAGGAGATTGATGGTTTCACTAAGAGAGTTATCAGAATCCCACCAGAGAAACCTTTTGAGGAGGTTTACTTCACAAGCAGATTGTGGATGTTCTTCAGAGAAACAAGGGAGACTGAAACTGACATTAGGAGAAGGTTTGACAATGTCAGAGAAGATATGAGGAAAATGATTACTTTGCAGAAGAATAATGATCCTGGGAAGTTTGCAATACCCTGTGTAGTACAAGGGATTGAATTTCCTCATGCACTATGTGACACTGGTTCATCAGTCAGCATCTTACCAAAGGTCATGGCAGACCATCTGGGCCTGCAAGTAGAGCCTTCACCAGAGATCTTTACCTTCGTGGATTACTCTCACAAAAACTCTGGAGGCTTCATCAGAGACCTGGAGGTACATATTGGTAATGCTATCGTTCCTGTGGATTTTCATGTCCTAGACATCAAGCTAAATTGGAACTCTTCCCTCTTACTTGGAAGAGCATTTATGGCTACAGTAGGAGCCATATGTGACATGAACACCAACAGGATGTGCTTAACTATGATAGATTCAGAGATCCACTACGACCCTGTCAAGCTTGGCAAACCACCAGCCAAATCAGTCGTAAAGGAAGATGATACTGGTATCATAGCAGTTTGTCATTGTGAAGTCGAGTATGAGACAGAGTACTCGGGATCGATCGACAGCACTTTAACATCATCGATCGACACTTGCAAGTCAGAGGAGATCGACAACAAATATAGATCATCGTTCGACAGAGACCCACCAGATGATGAACTCGATCTACCAGATCATTGGTACCCGAATTTCGCCATCCCACCCAGCCGAAAGGAAGATGATTACTTAGTAAGGAGTTGGGCAGATAGCAGATTTCATGAGAGTTTTGCAGTAGACATAGCCACCTCTTCCCACAGTGGAGACCACAGTGAAGAACATGATGCAGACTATTGGGAAGAGAGAGCTTGGGAAAATTACTTGGAGAATGACAGATTTGCAATTCGATTCCCACAATCGATCGACATCAAACGCCCACCATCGATCGATTATCTACTTCATCCAGCAAAACGACATCGTCCATCGATCGACATCGCCAGTATCACATTGATCGATATTAACCCGGAAGAATTGAAGGACAAATCGGAATTTCACCGATTAGGGCAACACATGGGTATAAAAGGTTGACAACTCAAGCCACGAAAATTCAAAACTTTTCACCTTCTACCCAGCAGCTTCCAGCATTCAGAAACCTATCAATGGAGGACTGCAACAACATGAACAATCGATCCAACCGTGCAGCTAGACGTGCACCATCGATCGCCACCACCACATCACCATCGATCGACGACTTCAACAGAGCTCAACCTCGATCTCATGAACCTTACGATATCAGGAACGTTTCACTAACACCTGATGAATTTGGAATTTTCAGGGACACAGATGGCTATGCAAGAGCAATGGATGGAAGAGTTCTGCACATAACCAGAGAAGACATAGCAGACATCCTCCAAGTTGCTAATGGACCAGAAAACCTGTTCATACAGCAACGTAGCCATCCAAACATCCTACCTCACGTCGAGGACAACCACAACACCAACACAAGGGAGGATACAGTTCAACCTAGAAATTCACCAACGATCGACATCGTTACAACACCATCGATCGACGGCGGATATCCCGGATCGATCAACAGACCAAGAGTCAGATCGCCCGACAGACGATTGGAGTTTGGACGATGTGCCTTCAATACTGATGGATCCAGGAGATTCAAATGGGAAGCTAAGGATGAATATGGTGTCTACAGAGATGAGTTTGGCTATGCTAGAGGAGTTGATGGTGAGATCATCCATGTTACCAAGGAGCAAGTAAAGAGAATTCTGGATAGAGCATCCTTTTTTCACAGAGGTTGCTTACGCCTTCCAGTACACACACGCCCTTACCATGCATACATACCACCACCAGTACCCTACAGTAGAGAGGAGATAGATGATATGGTGACTGGTGTGGAGAGCTCAGGCACACCTTGAGGCAAACATGCACACATTGGTGGAAGACACTTTCCAGCCTTTGGATGTCAGTTACAAGGACTTCCAGAATGATATGGCAGAGATAAGAGTGGAGCTTGGAAACATATTGACCATGCTTGAGAAAGAGGCTACGCCACCAGTATCGACCGACAGAGTACCTGTACCATCGATCGACATCGGCAAGACTACATCCACGGACCGACCAGAATGTTCATCACCTAAGAGAGATGAATGGGAGGTTGCTTACATCAATTCACGGATTGGAGACGTCTACAGCCCTCTCAACAACAATGTCGAATGGTTAAGCAAGAGGATCGATCTTCTACAGAAAGAGCTAGCATCAATTCCCAAGAAAGAACAAGCTCCGAATGCTACTTTTTCATCGATCGACACACTGAATTCACCGTCGATCGACACACGGATCGCAGAACTGGAAGATAGGATGAAAGCATACGAAGAGAAGCATGATCTTTTAAGTTCACCTATCATGCGATACCTGGATACACTGTCACGACAGCTGAACGAGCTACAAAGCGACATGAGCATAGTTCATGATCATCTTGGTCGTCATGACAGAACCGCGACATCGATCGACATGCCTAGACCAATATCGATCGACATCGAGCCACCACCAGTAAAGAGAGCATGCACCACAGCAGAAGTTGATGAGATCAAACATAAGCTGTACGAAGCCATGAATTCTATGGAGGAGAGACTCATAGAACAAAGTGATGACGTTGACAACACCCTCAACGAAAGAGTGACCAACCTCTGTAGAGCTACTGGTCTATTGAAGAATGAGATAAGCAATATGCAGAGAATTCGTGCGTACCAAGGCCAACGCTCAGAATCGATCGACACAGATGATACTGCGTCGACCGACAGAGATCCCAGCGAAACGACCGACGCACAGGTTGTAGCATCGATCGATACAGAATCCTTGGCAGATCAAGATCAACAGATTCAAGACCAGCACGAAAAAGAACAACATGAAGAACTACCTGAGCATTCAAGATTTGATTTCTATCAGCATCAGGTAGACACTAAAGATTTGGTCAGAAGGTTGCAAGTCATCAAAGCAGATTTAGCAAAGATATATCCTACAAGGACAGGCTCAGATGATGCCACAAGAAGCTTCACTGCTGTTGAGTCCAAAGATGAGGGAAATGTTTGCCCACCAGCAAACAACAACCCCCATTGCACCCCATGAGTCACTCACCTACCACAGTCGAGCTAAATGAATATAACAAAGCGCTGAGTGGGAGGCAACCCACTATTAGGTTTTCTTTAATTTTTCTTTATTTTATTTATTTTTATTTTTCATTTTTGCTTTTATTTTTTCGGATTTATTTTGCAGTTTTTATTAGATCTAAGTAGAATGATGATTCCATCGACCGACATTCACCATTCATATCGCTCGACACCACACGACCATTACTAACGATCGACGTACACCACTATGAATCGATCGACACATTGTCGATCAGGTTTATTCATTCTAACTTGTTATATTTATTAATTATGATTTATTTTATTTACCTCACCACCGGCTGTGTTACACTGGGACAGTGTAATTTAAGTCTGGGGGGGGAGTTTACTAATATGTGTTTTTTATTATGGTTTTTATTCAAATTGTTTTTCAAAATTATTTTTCGCATAAGTATTAAATAGAAACATTGATATAGATTTATATTTGATTGTCTGACCACTCTTTAGCACCATTCTAGATTACTGATTGCAGATAGTACTAAATATGCTAAAGTGGATCAACATGCCATCTATATTCACTAGCTAAGATTGTTTGAAGGAACCAAAGCTGACCTCCAACACTAATACTGACTTATTTGCTTGTCTTGGGGCTTGAAAATCACGGGATCGGAATCCTCCTACAAGTCTGGAAGGTAAAAAGTCTGTGTGTTTCTGGTTTCCTTCCTTCTCTCTCTTCAGCGTCTCGAGATCTAAGTTTAAGTTATAAAAGATTGAAATGATTTCTTGAGAGGCAGAGGGGTAGGAGTGTCTCCCGCGACCCCAGTATTCTAAATCTCAAGGATGATCACACATTGTGGAAACGAGGGATAGGTTGAGTACCGAACCCCATTATTCGCTACACTTTGCCAAAAATGTATGAGTTACAATGCAAATGTCAATGAAATGGACTAGATGACCTATGTGGCATCGAAACCTGTTGAAATTGAAACTAATAAGAGATTCAGAGAAGAGAGATGAGGGGAGAAAGGGATCAGAGAAGACTACCTGTTTGTTCAGATACTTGTTTGAGTTGAATCCATGTGTCCTTTGATCGATACTCCCAAGGTAAAGCCTGCACTTTTATTTTATGTTAAGAAATGAGGTTAGTAGAGGGGAATGTCAGATGCGATTTGCTAAGTTGTTGACTAGATGTGATTAGGATGTTTAGACATGAATTGCAAACCCATAGAGTGATGACTTCAATATTTTGAATCTTTTAGTTCCTGCTGTTTTCAAAACCTTTTCCAAAGACTATTATTTTTGCTTGAGGACAAGCAAATGAGTAAGTCTGGGGGAGTTGATATACCATGGATTTTACCCGTTTTTAACCATGGTATACTAGTATTTTATTATATATTTAATCTGTTTTCTAGCATGTTAGGTATGTTTTCAGGTTCAGGAGCATTTTGTGAGAAAGTGATGTTTTTGGAGCATTTTGGAGTACAAGAGATGATATACACGAGTTGACCATTCAAGACTAAGTCGGAAGTCAACATTGCGATTATAATCCATCGATACTCATCCGGAGTTGTCGATCGATGTAGCTGAGAAGATCCGCATACTAGAAGATTATAATCGATCGATACACATCCAGTGTTGTCGATCGATATCGAGGACGAAATGGTTTAGCCGACTACTTCACTAAGACTTCACCAAATTACGAGATTGCCCCTGACGAGTTTTTAACCTAATGGAAATGCTTAAATATTCCTGCTAAGTGTTTTTTTACGGCTACCTTCGAAAGAAGCAAGCTTTTGACAACCCTCAAGAGAAAAGCAGAGAGTGTGAGAGAGAGACTAGAGTTTTATTTGTTTTGAGAGATTGAAGAGATTTCTCATCTCCTTTTGTATTTCTACTTTATTCTATCTATGTTCTTTCATCTATCTATTGTTATGAATTGCTTAGCTTTGTCTGAGTAGTCTACTTGTTAGATCTAGGGTTCAAATAGGTTTGTGGGATTAGCCCCAAACTATAATTGCTAAATTGTGATACTCATCAAATGGATTGCACCATATGCTTGTTTTAGATTAGCTAACTAGAACATAGATCACTAGGATCTTTGATTATCTTGAATTATCCATTTGAGCTTGCCTGTCTCCCATTGAGAAGAGCGACAGCTCCTCCTTGAGACCTTGTGTTCATATTCGGCTCGCGCCTAGGCAAATCTAGAAGCCGTCGATCGATATCCCGACAGGTGAATCGATCGGCGCTGCGAAAGGTGTATCGCTTGATATCTCAAAAGGATATCGACCGACTCTTTTTCTGTGTCATCATACGAGAGGTGTGGCCAGAGATCTAGATAATTTAACCAGTGAGATATCACTTGAGTTAAGCGGCTGAGATCTATAGTATCATGCAAGCAACTTGTTAAAGCATTTATAGAGATTATAATCTCCATTCCTGAATAGAAACCCTATGTCTAGCACTCTTTATCACATTTAAACGACCATCATATTGTTAGTTAGAGCAACTACCTTTCTCATTTTAGGAATTGTTACTTTTATTTCCATCATATAAACCAACCTTGCCTAGGATTGATTAATAGATTTTATTTAATTGGTTCCCTAGCTCCTTGTGATTCGATCCCTAAGTACTACAGCTGTACCTCTTATTTGAGAGAGTAAGCTCTACTGGGTAATTTGAGCACTATCAATCATATCTTCCATTTTTCGCAAAATGCTTCGAAGCGGGTAGAGATGAACTGGGATCCGTTATCCATTACTATTTCGTATGGATTCCATGCCTGCAGATAATGTTTTTCCATACGAAATTTTCGACTTGTGCGTCCTTTATACTTGCGTATGATTCGGCTTCTACCCATTTTGAAAAGAAATCTGTGAGGACCAGCAGAATGCATTTTTGCTTGGATTTGTGAAGAGGTCCTACGATATCCATAGCCCAGCACATGAAAGGGTATGGCGACGTAATGGAGGAGAGTTCTTCCGCAGGTTGCCGAATAGTGGGAGCATGCCTCTGGCATTTTTCACATTTTCGTGTGATTTTTTCGCAGTCCCCGATCATCGTTGGCCAGTAATACCCGTGGCGTTTTATTTTTAAGGCGAGCGACCTTCCGCCGGAATGATTTCCGCAGGCACCAGAGTGAACTTCTTTCATTACCTTTCTAGCCTTATGTCCTTTTAAACACGTCATGAGTGGTCCAGAGAATTTCCATTTGTAAATTTCTCCGTCGACCGTTACATAACGGGCGGCTTGGGTTTGGACTTTTCGAGCTGCCCACTTCTTGGGAGGTAATTTTCCGTCGATGATATACGCTCGTATCGCCTCTAGCCATGGCGTATCGCAGCCATATTCGTTTTGTTCTGGCGTTTCTTCTAATTCGACTGCGATTTCTTCCTCGTTATCATCTCGAATGAGATTGATGATGACGGGAGGTCCAATGCTCGGATGTTCAATGAACTCTACCGGGATTACTCTTTTAAGTCCTGGATCCGAACTCGAGGCCAGGGCTGCGAGTGCATCTGCTTGCGTATTCTCGGAACGAGGAATTCGGGTGAGGGGAAAGAATCAAAGTCCTGGGACAAGTTTTGGACTAGTTTGAGGTATGCTTCCATACTTTCGTCCCTGGCTAGGTACTCCCCGCTATACTGGCTCGCAACCAGTTGAGATTCGCAGTAAGCGTGGATATTTCGTATCTTCAAACCGTAGGCTAACCGTAATCATGCGATAAGGGCTTCGTACTCTGCCTCGTTATTCGACGCGTGGAACTCTAATCTAAATGAATGTTCGAGGATCTCTCCGGTTGGTGACGTCAGACGGATGCCGATCCCGGATCCTTGTTTTGACGATGATCCGTCAATGTGGAGGAGCCAAGTTGAGTTAGGCTCTTTGTTGGTTATGGCTCTGGTTGGCAGCTCCACCAAGAAATCCGCGAGGACTTGAGACTTTGCACTCGTTCTGGGGCGATAGTCTATATCGTACTCGCTGAGTTCGACGGCCCACTTGGCTAACCTTCCCGACTGGCTCGGACTATGCAGGATAGTTCAGATGGGGAATGTTGTGAAGATGACGATGGTGTGGGATTGAAAATACGGTCGAAGCTTCCGTGCCGATGTTACGACTGCGTACGCTAGTTTTTCCATCAGGGGATAACGGGTTTCGGCGTCCAGCAGTGTTTTGCTTATGTAGAAGATGGGTTTCTGATCCCCACGTTCTTCCCGGATCAGGACGCCGCTAACGGCAGTTGCTGATACTGCTACGTATAGGAATAGAGGTTCCCCTTCTATGGGTTTTACGAGAACTGGAGGAGTCGCCAGATAGTGCTTTAGCTGTTTGAAAGCGTCTTCGCATTCATCCGACCACTCGAATTTTTTGTTTCCCCGCAGGACATCGTAGAAGGGTAAGCATTTGTCTGTCGACCGGGATATAAACCGATTGAGTGCTGCGACCCTCCCGGTCAACCTTTGTACTTCTCGCTTGTTTTTGGGAGAGGCCATCCCGATGAGCGCATCGATCTGTTTTGGGTTGGCTTCTATCCCGCGATAAGTTACCAGGTATCCGAGGAATTCTCCCGATGCTACGGCGAATCTGCATTTGGCCGGGTTAAGTTTCATGTTGTGTGAATTCAGCCGAGCGAAGCATTCCTCAAGATGGTTGACATGGTCGTTAGCGTGGAGGGATTTGACGAGCATGTCGTCAATGTAAACCTCCATTGTTTTTCCGAGTTGATCGGCGAACATTCGATTGAGGAGTCGTTGATATGTTGCGCCGGCGTTCTTAAGGCCAAAAGGCATTACTTTGTAGCAATAAGTTCTGCGATCTATAATGAACGCTGTTTTCTCGCGGTCATCGGGATTCATCATAATTTGATTGTACCCTGAGAATGCGTCCATGAAGGATAAGAGTTCATTTCCTGCTGTTGCGTCGACCAGCCGGTCGATGTGCGGCAAAGGGAAACTATCTTTTGGGCACGCTTTATTGAGATCGGTAAAATCGACACACACTCGCCATTTTCCGTTCTTCTTTTTGACCACGACGGGATTTGCAAGCCAATCGGGTAACGGACTTCCGTTATGGACCCCACCTTAAGAAGTTTTTCGACTTCTTCGTTGACTGCGGTTGCTCGTTCGGGTCCTAGCTTTCGCCTTTTCTGCTTGATTGGTTTGAATGTCGGATCGGTATTCAGTTCATGGCAGGTAATGTTAATGTCAATTCCTGACATGTCCTCCGCAGTCCATGCGAATGTGTTGAGATTTTTCTTAAGACAGGTTACGAGTTTTGTCTTCAAGGGCTCGCGAAGATTGGCTCCGATTTCGACACAACGTTCCGGGAATGCTTCATCGAGACAAACCGTAATTACGGGTTCACAGGTTGGTTCGCATTTTTCTTCTAGGGCATCAACCCTTCGAGATTGCTAGAAGAGTTCAGCCAAATCCTGTGTGTCTTCGTCTGAAATCGTTTTCTTAGTTTTCTTGGGAGTGGTGTCGAGGTCGGACCTCTTGCGCCTAAGTTCCGCAGCGAGACATATCCGCGATACTCAGGGATTTTCCCAGATTGTTTCGATCCCGTGGGGGGTCGGAAAGTTAAGCCACAGATGATATGTCGATGGAACTGCTTTCATGGAATTTATCCAGAGAGTGCCCATGATCGCGTTGTACAATGCCGGAAGGTCCACTACTAGGAATTCCGTCAGTTTTTCTGCCGTTTCGGCTCTGACCGCGAAACTGATCGATCCCGAAGCGATGGTGGGTTCTCCTGAAAGCCCTACCAGCGGGCTGGAGTCTTCCGTAATTTTCGACGGATCGACCTGCATCTTTGCGAGAGTTTCTTTGAAGATGATGTTAACCGAGCTTCCGGTGTCGTTCAGTACTCTTGCGACGTCGACGTCGTGGATCGTCAGCTCAATTACCAGGAGGTCGTCGCGAGGTTTAGCCTGTTCGGCCGCTGCTCCCTCCCTGAATGAGATCTCGTCTGGAAAGGATGAGATTTCCATCTCGCGTCTGATTGTTGAGCGGTTTTTGCGGGTAAGATT